>NC_053204.1:3350172-3654051 GCF_905163445.1 Pararge aegeria | reverse complement strand
AATTACTTAAAACGCACATAACTTTAAAAAGTGACAGTTGCGTGCCGATTCGAACTCGGGTCCCGAAAGTGTAGTCGAGCTCCTACCCACTGGGCTATCACCGCTTATACATATAATAAATTGATTCCCTTTTTTTCCTATAGGATTACGAAGTACTAGACGTATTCTTTTTTCCTCTTGAGAATGAAGATTTCAGAGCTCTATGGGAAGCTGTTGGCTGGCCGCTGAATATAACTAAACAGGTCAGTACAGCAGAATATAGGTACGTATTATGTACGTCATCATTATATTGACACATAAAATAATATAATATAATATAGTAAGCAATTAAGATTTATTTTAACTAAAAAAAAAAAACAATTAATAAACAAAAACTAAAGAAAACATTTAATAATTATCAAATTAAGAAACACTTTATGAAATGATTATGCAAATGGACAGCAATTAACTATAACGTCCGTCTATCTTTGGTGCTGAAGCTGAACTGAGCTCCGTTTGGCGTGCGCGCAGCCGCGTACCTCGCGCGCCCCTCCAAGTTCGCTTGCCTCACGCCACGGCATCGTCCGAGTAGGCCACGCCCCCAAACCTGACTAGTCAAGACTAATTCTCGGCTAATTATATAATATACATAATATAATATCTTCAAATATAATTCTTTATTAGTATGTCGAATTTTGTTAATATTTAGATTTATTGCATATTTTTAGGAGTTAAATGATAACTCCTAGTATATTGTACCTTTATTTGAACTATACCACAATAAAATCATCTTACTCACATCCTGGGGTAGCTGGAAGAGATCTCTTATAGAGATAAGCTTCCCTATGTACACTTCATGTGTCTTATGTTCACAATTTATGGTACGTAAATAATAATTAAATAAATTGGTATTTATATATATATTACAACACTCTTGGCACTATCCCGCTCTCTTGCTCTAAGTCATTTCTACAAAGGTTACCTGTGAGAGATTGCTTGCAGCAATAAGGCCGCCTTTGCATGTCTACATTGTGTACTGTTTCATTAATGTTTCTTTTCCTATATGTATGTTATACGTGCAATAAAGTGTTTCTATTTCTTCTAAACTTTGCCAGGAGACGTGATTTTTGGCATAGACATAGTTTATGAGCTACATGGGCTATATATATATATATATATTATATATAGGGCTATAAATATATATATATTATATATAGGGCTATAAATATATATATATATAGCTACATGGGCTATATATATATATATATATATAAGTAAATAGTCATAAATATACTATGACAACTATGGCAATTTTTGTTTTTAACGTAAGAGCAAGTGAACATCTTAATTGCTTAAATTAAAACTCACATAACTCCTAAAAATTAGAGGTGCGTACCGGAGCTTGGGCTCGGTCCCCCGTAGGGGAGGTCTTAGCTCTAACCACTAGGTTACCACCGCTCAAACAGCTATTTTTATAATATTTTAGTGGTTAATGTTAAAACTTTATCGTATTCAGGTGGTGGTAACAACTGATTATCTGGAAGAGGAACAGGAGAAGTTCTGGAAACTTCACCAGCAAGATGAGCAGACTCTTTACGATAAGATCGACATGTTCACAGCTCAATGCATGGCGCTTACATTACAAAGTGATTTTGGAAAGGTGACATATCTTACACTAATAAATAAAGCTGAAGAGTTTGTTTGTTTGTAGTGGTCCGAGTGAAAGAATTATTTCAGTGTTGGATAGCCCATTTATCGATGAAGGCTATATACACGCTATATAATATCATCACGCTAAAACCAAGGGTTTTATTTTTCCTTTTCAGAGCTGCCGCTGTGTTCGCTGCGTAAATGGTTAAGTTTTCGATAAAACCACGTACCTATGACTCAGTTGTTCCTTTAAAGGTTCTAAAAACAGCCAACAGGGACAGCCTATGTCTTTGTTGTCCATCGGCTTCGCGAGTTTGACGATTTCAACTGTTCAGCCCATCACTTTGGGACGGAGGGGCCCAGCAATATGTTCATATATATATCTACTAGGCTTGGCTGCAAATTGCAATCGCTTCTGGTGGTAAATGGTGATGGTATGGTAATAATTTGATTGCCGGGAATCGAACCCCCAGCCTCCAGCTTTAAACAGCGCTAACCGCTGCTACGCGGAGGTCGTCAAATATGCTAGGGTACGAAGTTAGGGCGTAAAGGAAGGACAAACAAACAAACACCCACTCTCATATACTTAGGAATATTAGTTACTCGTAGGAAAACTGATATTACTAGTAGTAGTAGTTTAATTCTGCCGCTAAGCAGCTAACTAATGTTAAAATGAAAAGTGTTAAATGCAAACAATTGATGTTGGAAAAGAGCAACTGCTGAGTTTGTTGCCGGCTTCTTCTCGGTAGAATCTGCCTTCCAAACCAGTGGTAGGGTTACTGCAAACAGGCAGACTTGAAATTTCAAAAGTGCTTATATTATGCCTACTTGAAATAAATGAACTTTGAATTTTGAATTTTTTGTTGGATTACAATTTTCGCAAATGTACCTACTCCAGGTCCACGAAATAGCAAACGACATCAAGAAGGCTTGGAAGGGCATGAAGGATTCCCAAGATTGGGGCCGTATCCTCAATCAGAGACAGAAGATGTTTGATCAACCAGTCGTACCTTTTGCGGATCTTAACCGATTGGTGAAAGAGTTTGAGCCGTACCGGAATCTATGGGTCACTGCTTCTGGTGAGTGATTACATAAGCTTTTTATACCGTTGTTATTTTAGTAGAACGTAATAAAGGTTTTTGTGACAGTACTCATCTGGGGAGTACTCCGAAATTCTTATTTATGCTGCCACGCATGCTGTGCTGCGGTCTGAAGAGCATGATCGCCGGTGTAATTACAGGCGCATAAGTCTTAACACCTATTCCTCAGTTTGATGGAACAGGGCGGTAAATTGTACGACATGGCCCTTGCATGCCCTGCGAAATGTTGCTCAGTTTATAGTTTATAGGCAATAGTTTCTCACTTAATAGATTCAGGTGAGAAATCTGATCCGTCTTTCAATTATTCCTTTAAAAAATAGACTATCACTCGCCAGCGGTGTCTGAGTACAAATGATGACTCCCCGTAAAAAAAAATATTCCCACAGTTTACCCGTTTCCAGAACATGAATAATAAAAGTTTATTTTAATCCCGTAGGAATCCTTTGTTTTCCAAGGATAAAAATAATTTATGTCTAGCTTCAAGATACAGGCAAGTTATTCTTGTGCCAAGTTTAAAGTTTGGCAAATTTTGTCAGCAGTTGGACCGTGCACAAAATTAGTGATACATAAATAAACAAACAACACGTTTTCGTATTCATAACATTTGTGTGGAACATTCTTGTTTTTGTTTCTCTTTATTTTTCACTTGACTTTACTTTCTTGATCTTGTTCTTGAACAGCTATCCTCCAACATTATAATAAATATTTAATAACGGTTTCATAAAAAGTAATTTTTAAACCGGTTATCGATCGGTTTTCTTGCGTGAGCATTGACTAGGTTGATTGACCGCTCGTGTTCAATGTCTCACTGTGTTGGACACTTAAACGCTCATTTCTAGTTACGAGTAGATTGGCATTGTGTACAAGGAAACCTTTTAAGAGCGGTTAGGCATAGTGTACCTAAATCAATTCGCTTAAATCTAAAAAAACTAACAATAATAACATCTCTTACCAGATTTTCTGAAATCAAAGGAGGTGTGGTTCGACAACCCCCTCATGTACGTGGACGCGGACACAATAGAGCCAACAATCAACGAGTATTACAAAACTATTATCAAGTGTATACGCACATTTGCGGACTTGCCGAAAGTACAACATGTTGCACTTACAATACGGGTAAATATTATTACTGCCAATCACTGTACACATGCAGTCTGTGGAAGAATTATTAGCAGCGAGCCTACAGCGCCCTTCGTATCCAGTACAACATTGTGCTGAGGGCGGTGTCAAAGAAGCCTCGGCGTTGCAGTTCTTCGGCTTCGTTTGCGTATACTCGTGTGGATGATTCTTACGCGATCATCTATGTTAAGCAAACCAGTGAGCAGCACCGACACTTTCCTCAGTACATTCGCATGTAAGCTGGATAGCTCGCTCCGGAGATGCTTCCACACAAGTGTCAGAGGGGGCCCTAATAAGTTTTAAATTATTTTTTAAATTGTGATTCAGTTGAGCACTAACATAGGTTAAGATATATTACTAACATTTTATATTAAATAGATACACACACAAGCTCACTACTACACAGTCGCGAGTGCAGGCGCACGTCCAATCCATACCTTGTCTATCACAAGACTACTCGATTGATAGCTACCCCCTCTGCTTGTCACAGACTTTCATTAACATTACTCTGGAGTAAAGTGTCCATGGAATCCAGAGTAATGTTAATGATCAACTACGGTCCAGATCTTGACATCTTGCAGTTGGGTGGTGGAAAGCTGAAGTCGGAATCTAAAGATCATCATCATTCTGACCAGCTTATAAAGTTCCAAAAGTTAGACATAGTCCTCTATGCATTAGGAGAGTTAGCGGAAGAAGTAGGAATTTTATAGCTTTGACCTTCCCTTAAGGAATAGTGTTACGTTATCGATAGGGAACGAAGGCTCTCAGAGGCACTAACATGGACAACGATATGTCTTAACAAGACTGTTACAAAAAAAATGCTTTATAAAACCCAAGACGTGGCGTGACGTGTCCGTAGTCAACTGACTAATTCTTATGTGCTGAATAGAACAACAACTAATAGCCACTATTGATGTAATAGGCAACGATAAATTTCAGGATGATATGGATGAATTCAGACCACTGATACCAGTGATACAAGCCGTGAGAAATCCAGGAATGAAAGAACGCCATTGGAATGAATTCATGGAGAAAGCTGGTAAGTAGCAAAATATTTTTGGACGTCACTTCCTTAAGGCATCGCTAAAGACACTAGACTATATAAAATTTCCATAATATTACGTTTTTAACTGTCAATTAATTTGACCTTGAGATTTGGGTACTCAGTTCGGAATCTCTATGTAATCAAATCAAAAATAATGAGATCCGTGGAAGAACCAGAGTTCCGGACGTAGCTCAACGAGTCGCAAAGCTGAACTGTCAATGTGCGTGGGCATAGCTCGGAAAACCGATGGAAGCTATGGTCCCAAGATGCTGGAATGTTGACCTTGCACCGTTAAACGCAACGTTGGTAGATCCCTGGCAAGGTAGAGAGACGACATCACGAGTCAAATTGAAAGTTATGTCCAGCAGTCAACATTTATTGGTTGACATGATGATAGTAAAATTTACTTTGCAGGCATAACTGTAACGATGAACGATAAACAAACCTTCGCGATGTGCCTCAAGCAAGGGGTAGATCGGCACGCGGAGCTTATCTCTGAGATCGGAGAGTTGGCGAGTAAGGAGTACGTGATTGAGCAGTCTTTGGACAAGATGCTTAATGACTGGGCCACCAGGACCATGGAAGTCACTCCGTATAAGAATACTGGTTAGTATTTTGCCATAATAAAAGAAACATAACAACGCCTTCTCGCCTTATATGCGTTTCAACGCACTTATAACTTGAGTACCTTCAAGGCTAGAGAGTTAATGGACATTTTTTTTAATAAACGCGTCCTAACCTGTACCTCATCATTGCTTTCTATAAATTTATTAGCAGTAGTAGATTTTTTCTAGTAGAACTAAATCTTTGTGTGGTGTGAGAGAGTTGCATTTAACACGCCTTTGAGAGCATCATTCAAACAAGATGTTTAACTACATTAAAGCAAGGGATATTTAATTGCTTACAACGCACATAACTGCGAAAAGTTATAGGTTCGGGAAAACGAACTGGTTCCTTGAAAAGTCCTCACTTTCGGGCTCCTTGCTACTTAGTCATCACCGCTAAAACGCCTATAACCGAGAACAACAAGTCCAACCGTATCCTAACTAGCTCCCAACCGTATCAAGGAATTATAAGGAGAACAGCTTATTTCTACATATTTATTACAGGAACCTTTATTATGAAGATAGCTGATGAAACTCTTCAGCTACTAGATGAGCATCTCCTCGCCACCCAGCAGCTTGGTTTCAGTCCTTTCAAAGCGGCCTTCGAGCTCCGCATTCAGGAGTGGGATGATAAAATACGCCTTACCCAAAAGGTTGTGGAAGAATGGATGGAGTGCCAAAAGTACTTTTTACTTTATAAAACTTAATATTATTTGGTATTTAGCTAAATTAAGTATATTTTAATATTTCACTGCTATCGCACCTCATGGACATGATGCAGCCTAAGATAAAGCACGCTTGCCTAGAAGATTCTATTTTTTTATTTGTACTCATCACAGAATTAAGAATATAAAGAAACCATCTAAAAACAGTGAAAACGCTCGCGGAAACTCACAAACTTTTCCCATTTTACCTATTTCATGGTAAAAGTTTAGAAAAGTAGAGGTAAAATAATTGCTGTCAACTATCAACTGTTAAATAGAAAGAAGTGACTAACCGACTGTTTGAGAAACACTACTAAAGTGAAGTGGTTTTTGATGCTTCGACGACATTGGGTGTTTTAATGTATAAGCTAACTGTTGCAGAATATATTAGGATTTAAAGCATGATAACAGATAAAAGTATAAAATATAAATACTGTTTTATTTATCACTTGGTTATTTAATAGGTTGATGTCGTAGCAGGTTTTCTTCGACGGCCGAGTGGCGCAGTGGTCAGCGACCCTGCTTTCTGAGTCCAAAGTCGTGGGCTCGATTCCCACAACTGGAAAATGTTTGTGTGATGAACATGAATGTTTTTCAGTGTATATTATATTTATGTGTATTATATTCATAAAAAAATATTCATCAGCTATCTTAGTACCCATAACAAAAGCTACGCTTACTTTGGGGCTAGATAGCGATGTGTGTATTGTCGTAGTTGATTTATAAAAAAAAAAAAATATCTAATCTAACCACCAAGAATTTGGCTATACCAACTCACCATTTTGTGCCAAAATTATTCAGAACTGCATCTTGATTAATTCCATTGCAGGGAATGGATGTATTTAGAGCCCATCTTCACATCAGAAGACATATCAAGACAGCTGCCACTGGAAGCTAAGAAGTACGGCACTATGGAGAGAATATGGAGAAGAATAATGTCTGCGGCCCAAGTATGCCCTAAGGTATGCACTAACCGTTACTGCGTCTCGCTTCTCTCTTCTCTCGATGCACGCGCTGCATCCTCAACATCTGTCTCTTTCTAAAACGACACTTAGGTACCATCGGCATGTCCATCGATGATATGGTACTGAGGGAAATTCCTCAGGATGATTGCGCCTGCGCAACGTATGTTTGGTACCAACAAAGTTCTTTCTATCGCAAACTTAACAAAGTCACTCGAGCATAATTTTTTAATTAGGGTTAGCGCTACTACAACCGTCAACTCACGGCGATCACCAACCCGTCCACCCAGCGTGTGGTGACTGTGGGGAAAACCACCCATTAGGACGTATGTCCAAAAATTGCATATATATTAATATATGTATAGTTATTCTTTTATGTATTTTAAATGTATATAGAACGTGTGTTGTATTTATATACACGTTCTATCTATACATTTAAATAATAATTCATAGGATTTAGAAGTACATTATTTAGTGTCTCTGAGACATATCTGTGAAACCCAAAACCTTACAGTTTTTGAGTGAAACACAGCCATAGCTTTTACTGAAAGAAATCAGATACAGCCCTAACAAACATCAAATGCTAAATTTAAATCATGTGACTCCTGACACTTTATTAGGTACGCGTCGTGTAGCGTAGGTACTATGCGCGTGCCGATCTTTTATCTTCAATAGGGTTGTCATAAACACTTAGAATTTTTGGAATTGGTTTTTATGGAAAATTAAATATGCTTATTTTGATTGAATACTCGTACAGTGTGATTTTATTCCTTACAAATATAAAAGAGAAAGTGTGTGGGTATGTTCCGTATGGGCTCCGAAACGGCTGGACCGATTTCAATGAAACTTTTGGGGAATCTCCGAATTAACCTGGCAAATAATCCTGTAAAGTTTGGTGACGATCGGAGCACTCATATTTTTGAACTGTGAAACCGTGAAATACAGCTTATATATATATGTATATATATTTATATATATAAGCTGCATTTCACGGTCACACTATAATATATATATTTTGGCAAGTGGCTATCAAATGGTAGCCTTATACTTAAAAAATGCCATAAACCGTGTATTTAAGGACGCTAGGACCCATAGGAATTGAGGAATGGGCGGGTTATGCAACGCGCACATCGCAGAGTGAATGTTTCTATGGGACAAATATACTAATAACAAGTTGTACGTGGTCGAACTCGCGGAAAACCGCCAGTCTGCTGTGTATACGGACTTCCCGGAAGTTCGTACGTGCAGGAAAAGTTGTATAAACTTGCGCTTATCTCAAAAAATCCCAAGGCGTAGGAGCCCGTACCGAATGTATTTTAAAACAAAAAAAATTTAATGAATTCGTTAATAATCTTTGCCCACAGATAATGGTTATATGCCCAGACAGTAGACTATTAGACAGTCTTGTTGAAGCCCGCCACCTCCTAGCAGTCGTGTCACGTGGACTGAACGAATATATGGAACTGAAGCGACTTCGATTCCCGCGATTTTTTTTCCTCAGCGACGATGAGTTGCTGGAGATATTGTCTCAGTCCCGAAATCCCAAAGCTGTACAACCCCATCTGAGAAAATGCTTCGAGAACATTGCTAAGGTTAAGAATAATCATGACATCGCATCGGAACACTAAATCGCTTAGCGGCACGTCTTTGTCGATAGGGTGGTAACTAGCAACGGCCAAAGCCTCCCACCAGACCAGACCAGAGAAAATTCAGAAATTATACATTCCCTGAGCGGTTTCTGCGCGACATCGCATCGGAACACTAAATCGCTTAGCGGCACGTCTTTGTCGGTAGGGTGGTAACTAGCAACGGCCAAAGCCTCCCACGAGACCAGACCAGAGACAATTCTGAAATTAGAAATTCTCAAATTTCCTCTGCAGGGAATCGAACCTACTAAAATTCATAGCGCTCACCGTTTAGTAATTCATCACATCACACATATTGAAATTTAAATATGTAATTTGGTATCGGCTAAACTTTGCCTCGGGACAGCCGAATAGGAATTGCAGTTATGATTGAATGCGAATATATGTATTTGTCTAAGGTAGTACAATAGCTTTTTTTTGTAGAGCCAGTACTACCGCCATACGTATTCGGTTCTGAAGGGCGTGGAGACCGTGTAATTACAGGCACATACCTACGCCCCACCTTTTTTTTGAGAGAAAATGCCTGACGCATACCACTCCGTTGGGGGAAACGGAGTAGTTATTTGGGACTTGCATCCACTAAAACTCTGTGTGTCCCTCGATAGACCTATTAGTGAGAGCACGAGATTCTCTTGCGTATTCACCGCACTCTCGCCAACACTACACGGCACGCCACCTTCTTAGGCCTGTCATTAGTTGGGTGACAAACTTCAAACTACGCCTCACCTTATCTCTTGATGGGTGCAGGGCAACACATTGCAGGACGTGTTCCATCGCTCGCCTAACTCACTTTAAAAATCCATTCCCTGAAAAAACGTAGGCAAGTGACTGACCTTTTGACTCCCTATAAAATTGTTCGTAATACTTTGGATGCCCCTGACCTGCTTTATCAGATAAGTATCAATATTCCGCATCTTATTCCGAGATACATAAAGTCGAAAACCTTCGCTCCTTAATTTTCCAATACTAACCCCAGGACAATTCTCACCTATTAAAAATTTGATTACAAATGCTAATATGAGTTTATTTGTTTGTTTGTTGCGCTTTAACCCTTATCTACTAAATAAAATCTTGCATACATGTTTATTGTTTATTGTTATTAGGTAAACAAAACAGGTAATAACTAAAGGTAGATCGAAATATTAGTAATAACAAGTTTGTTCTAAGCTACAACCCAAAGTTTGTGTACACAACTTGGATATGTCGTGAGGGTGTTGAAAGACACCCTTTTCACGAGAGTCAAACTGCTTCAACTTAAAGAGTATATTTTTGGAACAGGTCACTTTTGAACCTGACCTAAAGATAACGCAGATGCATTCAAGCGAGGGTGAGATTGTAGACCTGAAATACAAATTTTATCCATCATCCAATGTGGAGCAATGGCTTTTGCTTCTGGAAGATACCATGAGACATACCAGTTAGTACAATAAATAGATCTTTGTCATCACAGAGCATTGATATACCAGTGGGTAAAGCTTTGGCTTCCATTGTGGAAGGCTGGCTTGTGAAGGAAAACATCATGAACAAATTTTTATGATTTTTTTTAGTGTTTTTACCTACACTTGGAGAAATTATCAATGTTTTAAATTTAACGCTTCCTACTTGATGACGCTACAAGGCTGATGTGCAAGGCATATGCCAATTTCGGCATCGACGGTAGGAGAGCCGTAGCTTAATTGGATAAAGCGCACAGGCCGCGATTGCCACAGAGTCACAGGTTCAAATCCTGTTCCGAAAATTTTTATATGCATTTTAAATTTATAACATCATGAAGAAAATCGTATGCTTGAGAATTCGCCATAGTTTTCTGAAAGGCCTGTGAAGTCTGCCAATCTACACTTGGCTGCCATATGCTCTTTGTAACACGTTTTGAAATTAACGTCCAGTCTGACCTACATATGAAACGTGGCATTTCTGCTTACTGTCTCATCTATCTGTCTGTAAAAAGGTATAAAGGTGTAATATTTTATTCAGTCATTCATTGTAAAGCCAACATCTCATGCTCCGGTGTCGGAGCGAAACGTGCGTAGAGAGTACACTGCTGAAGATCATATGAGGCGTGGCATTCAGTACATTGGAGTTTAAATACCCCTGATATCTGCTAAAAAAAAAGCTATAAAAGGCGACACATTTGGCTAATTTTTCACGTAATCATTATTCATTGTGAAGTCAACATCTCCCGAGGATGCTCCGGTATTGGAGCGAAACGTACGTACTACTGAAGATCTGTTTGGGGTGGAGTATAAATATTGAAGAAATTACAATTTGCACCACATAGATTCTCTTGCTTTTCGAGGAGTATAGCTCAAATCATATCTCGATTTCCATAATCTAACATGGGATGCCGCAAAATAACGACTGCTTTCTATCTAATATTAAAAAAGTGCTGTAATCATTCTTTCCTTACTAGAAATTTATTTCAAAATTCAAAATTCATTTATTTCAAGTAGGCCTAATATAAGCACTTCTGAAACGTCAAGTCTGTCTGTGTGTAGTGACTCTACCACCGGTTCGGAAGGCAGATTCTACCGAGAAGAAGCCGGCAAGAAACTCAGCAGTTGCTCTTTTCCAACATTAACAATTTACATTTTACATTTCAAAATTCATTTTTCTATCTTGTGAGAGATGAAAGCGGAGCCGGATGCTTCCAAGCAACCTTGTCATTAAGAAATTCATCAATTGTATAATAACCTCGCTGTAATAAATGTGTTTTAACACATTCTTTAAACTTATGCATTGGTAGGTCCAAAATTACCTTAGGAATTTATTTATTAAGAGCACTAACAACATGCATATTACACGTTATTTAACATAGCACACACACAAAAACATGGACTGATTGAATTACAAGTGCACATTGCATTGTAATTTGACCATAAATTTAACGCACCGATAACTTTTAGAAAACCATTGTTTTTTTAAATGTAATTTTTCATTTTTCTAGTACGCCTTACTCTAGTAGCAGCAATGGATGAAATATATACGATGCAGCGTGCCGAATGGGTGCTGCGTTGGCCAGGTCAAGTCGTCATTGCCGGCTCGCAGACCGCTTGGACGGCTGGAGTCGAAAACGCCATCTCCGAATACCAGATGGACATATTTTATGAAGAGAACTTGCAACAGGTGCATCCGTCATATCAGTTTTGGCTTTTGGGCAATAGAAACATGAACCCTGGGCAGTAGTTTTTTTTTTTTTAATTTGGTTGTTTGATCTCCTTTATTTATTACTTGATTTGAAACGGTATACTTTTAAGGTGTTCCAATTGACATCAAGATCTAGTTTAATATTTTTTATTAGTATTTTTGTCTCTTAAAAAGTTCAAAGTTTGTATTAAACGTAATCTTATAGAAAAGTCCTATCTTAATATATAAAAATCTCCTGTCACGATGTTTGTCCGCGATGGACTCCTAAACTACTTAACCGATTTTAAATTAAATTGGCACACCGTGAGCAGTCTGGTCCAACTTAAGAGATAGGATAGCTTAGATCTTTAATTATAGTCACAATTGTATTTTATTGCAAATGATTTGTCTATAATTAATTGACAGTCACATGTTATATATATATATATATATATATATATACTATATAGTATATAGTTATATATATATATATATATATATATATATATATATATATATATATATATATATACTCATTTAAGGCTTAGCGATACTGAATACTTTAAAAACAAAATCAAACGCAGACGAAGTCGCGGGCAACAGCTAGTTATAGTATAAAGGACTACGTAATCGATAAAAAAGCTTGGTTGTAAATTATTGTTCTACCCAGGTTGCTCTTCTAATAATTTAAAATGACATTGTGAGATGGTGATAACAAAAAAAAAACACCCGGCTAAGTTTGTTGTGGGCTTCCTAGATCCTAGATCTCATCAACGCTTTCTCACGGGCATGATCGTCGCCAAGCGTGCGCGTTAATAAAGAAAAAAAAATGATGTGGTGTTTTGGGACACCAGGTAGGAACGAAGTTCCTTCGGCTAAAGTAGAATCGACACAAATTGCAAAAAAATCGTGCTCAATTTTATGTAGGTTTTCTTGATTTTTTTCTAAAATTTTGCTGATTAGTTTTTATTTAAGTACAAGAAAGTATTTAGGAAATTCAGTATTTTAGGAAATAATAAATTACTTAAAATAAAAAAAACATCGTAATTCAAATTATCAACTAAAATAATTTGTTATTTGTTATATGTCTCTTTATTTTTGTTTGACAACATAAATTTACATAGAAATAGAAAAGATTGTCGCGCCTGCGCACGTCTCATTAAACGGTTTTATTCCACGCACTTTTTTCCACGGATTTTTTCTTACGGTTTTACTATCACAATTTTTTTCAGTTCGGTCGCGCAGCAAAATCCCTATCCCCTCCAAGCCTGCCGTAAGGAACTTCGTTCCAAAAAAGATAATATTTATTTCTTGTCTTTTAATTGGTAACATTGATCAACGCAGTCGGTTTTTTCTAATTTTTTTTTATGTTAACTATATTCAGCGCTCATTACACTTCATTAAGTGTATGTAGCGCTGTATATAGTTATAGATGCGCCCCCAGTTAAATGCGGTTGTTTAGAAAACGTTTCATTATTACGTTTCTTCCTTTGTTACACCTGCATCTTTTAATATGTTCCTAAAAATAAACTGTAATGACTTAACCTGGTTTCTTCAGATATATTTTTTATGCTTGTTCAACCTCTTTCTTATGGTCATCAGTTGGACAGCCTGCGAGCTCTGGTGAAGGGAGAGCTGACGTACTTCCAACGTGAAGTGTTATGTGCTCTAATAGTGATTGAAGTACATGCTCGAGATGTGACGAGGACTCTGGTGGATGAAAATGTCAAAAACGTTTCGGACTTTCAGTGGATCTGTCAATTAAGGTTCTCATTAACATTTATTACCTATGAACGTTATGATCGTGTAATTAGATTAAAGTCTGTCATCCCTTTTTAATAGAAGTCAGATTTTAGGTGTTTATAGGTATTGATTGTATTGAAAACTCAGTTTCATTGACTTTTATTTCGCGAACATTTATAATGCTATATTGAAAACTAAGGTCAGTTTACACCAAAATAATTTCATTACTTCCAAACATTGGACAACTCAAAAAATACACTTAACATTCTGGAATCAGCTTAATATAGTAGCTTGATGAGTTTTGACGACCTCCCTGGCGCAACGGTTTGCGCTGTGGATTTTAAGGTAGGAGGTCCAGGGTTCGATTCCCGGCAGGTGCAATGGTCTGGTCTGATGGTAGGCTTTGGCCATGGCTAGTTAGATAAGGTATTTCATATAATGTACCTTTTTAAAATAATAATATTGCAGAAGAAATACTAACCCATTAAAATATACAGGAAATTCACAATTTTTATTTAATATCTTATTTTTAGATACTACCAAATAATAAAGGATATGATACCACTGGAAGATGGTGAGATCCCAGAGATATATCAAGATGAGAATCGTTTAGACACATCAATGTATTACAGACAATTCAGCCAGAATAATTGCGATGTACGAGCGCTGAACTCTGTGTTCACGTATCAGTGCGAATATTTGGGGAACAGGTATTCGAATTTCATCATATCCTAGTATTCGTATTTTGATCGCAAGATTGGAATAGCGCAAATCGTTCGATTTATTAGCTTATCTATACTTCTGTACTTTTTATAAATATTTCAATGTGTTTGTTTGTACATTTGTTTGTTTCTTTTTATCGGTTAACTGGGAATCGTTTCCGCAAGAATTGAAACTAAATTATCTTTGTTAGCTATTAAAGGCTACAGCTAAATGGATTTTGATAAAACTTTGCATAGATGCTCGAATATTTAATTTCTTCGGACGTATGCACGGTTTGCAAGGCTCACAAAAGTTCTAATGATGCAGAAGAAACCTGAGATAAATAAATAATAAATTATTATAGACACTACACACATCGCCATTAAGCCCCAAACTAAGCGTAACTTGTGTTATGGTACTAAGATGACTGACCAATATTTTTATGAATTATACACATAAACACCCAGACATTGAAAAACATTCATGTTCATCCCAGAAAGATTTTCCAGTTGTGGGAATCGAACCCACAGCCTTGGACTCAGAAAGCAGGGTCGCTGCCCACTGCACCACTCGGCAGTCGAAGATAACCTGCTACGACATCAACCTATTATTTTAATTTATTGGTTATTATTAAATAACCAAGAGATAAATAAAAGAGTATTTATATTTTATACCTTTAGCTAAAGATGTTACTGACTTTGCAATGAACAATTGCGAATTCACTTTCTTAGCAAATTAAAAGAAACAAATGAATGCTTCAAAATAATACAATACTTGATATATATTTCGCCACAGTTTGACACTACTTAAAACCTGTTTAAGTTGGCGTTGCGTTTAGATCTGGAGCAATATCTTATATATATATATATATATTTCTTATATGCGTGTGTATGTCACTGAACTCGTCCTAAACGGCTGGACCGATTTGAATGATTTTTTTGGTATGCGTTTTTGTGGCATCCTGGATGGTTTAGATTTACAAATCAGCCTGACAGATGACGCTGGGGTCCGCTAGTAATTCTATAAATCTTTTTCTGTGTCTAAAGTTTACACTTTTTATGCATACAAAATAAACTAAACTAAAAGATAAACTAAATAAATTTTGACCATTATTTTAAAAATTGTTACCCTTTACAGTGGTCGTCTTGTAATAACGCCCCTGACTGATCGCTGCTATTTGACACTTATGTGCGCAATGCACCTTAAGTTCGGCGGAGCACCGGCAGGCCCCGCTGGCACTGGCAAAACAGAAACGACGAAGGACTTGGCAAAAGCCTTGGCAGTACAATGTGTGGTCTTCAACTGCTCAGACCAACTGGACTTTATGGCTATGGGGAAATTCTTCAAAGGGCTGGCAGCGTGAGTTACCAGTCTTCTTTCTACTTTCTTATTCCCCGCTTTGCCACCGCCAGCCGATCCTGCTGGCACTGGTAAATCGGAGAAGACAATGGTCTTGGCAGAAGCCTTGGCAGTAAAATGTGTGGTCTTCAATTGTTCAGACCAACTGGACTTAATGGCTATGGGGAAATTCTTCAAACGGCTGGCAGAGTGAGTTACCAGTCTCCTTTCTACTTTGTTATTCCCCGCTTTACCACCGCCAGCCGATCCTGCTGGCACTGGTAAATCGGAGAAGACTAAGGACTTGGCAAAAACCTTGGCAGTACAATGTGTGGTATTTAACTGCTCAGACCAACTCGACTTTATGGCTATGGGAAAATTCTTAAGAGGGTTTGCCAGGGTCTTACCAGTCTTCTTTTTCTTCTTACTTTCTCACGCTAAGTTTTTTATTCCACTACAACTAAACCTTTGACTGCAATCATGTCTGGTGAAAAGCGGTCTAGCAATCTAGGAAGGTAGCGGGCTAACATGTTAACTCTCATATATTATATTAAAGTCCTAATCAGTTTCTACAAGGCATCGGACCGGATTTTAAATTGCTTGGTGGCATGTACATTTCAGTAGACTGTCAAAAAGACACCGTCGAAGCCTCCCAGACAAAAGTAGGATCGGCACAACAAATCTTCTTCTTCCAATCACTTTTATAAGCCGTCAGTCATATCACTATCTACCTCTCAACATTTCTTAGACACAATCCATTCATCTATTCTATAATCTTCCTCTACTTCTTGTCCTCAAAAATTTTAAAACACAGAGTATGACATTCGCATGCTCGCAATCGGAACGTCGTTGTGATGTAGAAAAAACACTAGCGGCAAAGAAATCTGGACCTAATGTTGATAACCGTTAAGTCGTAAATTCGGTAATCTTGTTTTTGCTCGGAATTCATGCTGTAGATGCATGGATGAATTTGAACTTTAAACCAAGTTTAACCAATTCCATTTTCGCTTACTTTACTGAGTATCGATTATCAAAACCTTCATTCGATTAAAAGCTTACAAATCTCATAATATCTCACATATTTGTCTTCGTTAGTTTCCCTCTAACTAGCACAAGGCGATTTCTGTCTTATTTTCTCATGAGATGTGTTTTCTTTTTTTTTCAAAAAAAATTCAAAATTCAAAATTCATTTATTTCAAGTAGGCCTAATACAAGCACTTTTGAAACGTCAAGTCTGTCCGTGTGTAGTGACTCTACCACCGGTTCGGAAGGCAGATTCTACCGAGAAGAAGCCGGCAAGAAACTCAGCAGTTGCTCTTTTCCAACATCAAAAATTTACATTTTATATTTTAACATTCATTTTTCTATCTTGTGAGAGATGAAAGCGGAGCCGGATGCTTCCAAGCAACCTTGTCATTAAGAAACTCATCAATTGTATAATAACCTCGCTGTAATAAATGTGTTTTAACACATTCTTTAAACTTATGGATTGGTAGGTCCAAAATTACCTTAGGAATCACCTACCTTACCTTTTTACAACCAGAAAACCTAAAAATGAGAATGAGTTTAACTCATTTAAGGCTACATCAAATTAGGCAATTTGAGGCTTAATCTATTAAACTATTAATCTGATGGGGCACCTACAAGAAAATCGCGCTCCCGAACTTTAGAGATCAACAGTTTCCAAGAAAATCCCTTATTTTCAAACAACCCTTCGTTGGAAATTTATTTTAAGTGGCGGAGCGTAGATCTTCAATAAGTCTGTAGCCTTAGTACACATTCGCTTACTCGCAATCGATGAGTCCTGTTTAAATACCAAACCATATACTGTCAAAGAAAAATGCGTCCTATGTCTATCGATTTACAGTCGCATATCCTGTTCTTCTAATTTTAATTTTCATCTTGCCAAAAGCTACAGAATTAAATAAATAAATAAATAAATAAATAAATATACTACGACAATACACATATCGCCACCTAGCCCCAAAGTAAGCGTAGCTTGTGTTATGGGTACTAAGATGACTGATGAATATTTTTATGAATAATATACATAAATACTTTAAAATATATATATAAACACCCAGACACTGAAAAACATTCATGCTCATCACACAAACATTTTCCAGTTGTGGGAATCGAACCCACGGCCTTGGACTCAGAAAGCAGGGTCGCTGCAAACTGCGCCAATCGGCCGTCAAATTGAAAGTAAATTTGGAATTTAGCTACATATTAATAAGATCAATTTCATTCGGTTGCTTAATTTAAAAACAGTCAAAATGTTAATTGTGCTTAAGTCTCGCTAAGTTACTAATTATTTTTAGTATACTTAGATAAATACATACAATACACTAAAAATAAAAAATAAACTGATATTTAACGCTTATATAACAAGCAGTCTATGACATTTCATTCCTTTCTTCTTCGAACTACGCAATGTGTTTGGTACTGTTTACGTTGCAGAATACCCTAGCAACAATTTTTTTTCTCGCATACCTACATTGCGAGCATGATGACTTCTGTTTCATTTTATTTTAGTATTGAAGGACCACATGTAATTTAAGAGAAATGTTCAGTACCCTGACAAGTCGACATGGCTTAAAGGGTGCGAAAAAACAATAAATGAATGAATGAATACACTTATTGCACACCACATAAAAATACAGGAAAAATTATAAATGTATTCTATATATATATAATTATAATTAATAATGTATGTAAAATATTTTTATTTCAATAAATAAATGAAGTATTACAATACTTTAAACTGGCTCCTCGATTGCAAGCGATTAAACCTTGTACTAAAGGTATTCTTATTTAATTCACCAGATTGAATATTCACTACTAGTATTTAGTGTAAAAGTTTAACGAAGTTTGAATTTCTCAGATCTGGAGCATGGGCTTGCTTCGACGAGTTCAATCGAATCGATATCGAAGTATTGTCTGTAGTAGCTCAACAGGTAAAACAAATATTAAAATTCAACAATCTAAAAATATCATCATAAATATCACTGCAGTAGCTCGACAGGTAATAAAAATATAAATATTATGCAACTATATGAAAATATAATCGTAGTTATCACTGTAGTAGCTTCTTAAAGATAAGTCGAAGTTGTTCATCACTAGGCTATCCCCGCTTAAAAAATACTCACGTAAAAATATTATCTGTTGAATTCTTAGGTGGTCACAATCCAGAAGGCTCAAGTAGCTCGCCAGGAGAAGTTTATGTTTGAGGGTGTGGAATTGCCTCTGAAAGCTTCTTGCTCCGTGTTTATCACTATGAACCCTGGTTACGCAGGTAAAGAAAGAGAAGAAGATGCGTTACCACTTATCAAACCGTACCGTTCAACTAGTAGATAACTATTTAGCATTCTAGTTTAAAATCGTTAAAAGATGTTATCCGAGTAATTCAGGCAATCTACATGCTGCAAATTTATCATATCGCATTTTCCTCCGGCACCGGACTTTGTTGTTTATGTCTACTTTAATAGGTTGCGGATTTTCGTCAATAAAGCTTGATGTTTTTTTTTTTTTTAATCTCTGCAAAGCATATTATTTATAATAAAATTATTACTTGCTTTACAACTTTCCAGTTCCTTTTTAGATTTTACATAATTAACCGAAATGTTATAACACCCACGAAAATTTTCACGAGTTTAGTTGAGGAGGCATTTCGATACCAGGTGTCCAAAAATGTGATAGACAGAGATTTTTTAAAAAACAACCTCAGAAAAGTGTCAAAACCATTGAACTAAGAACATAATATAATTAACAAAATTTGGAAAAATATAATTTTATTTATAGTTACAGTCACGGAATGAAAAGGTTCTTCGATTTTCAAATTGATTCGTTCAACGTATCGCGATCGCATATTCCTTTTTGAAACTAAATTACAGAATAAAATCGAGTTAGAGAAAAGAACGTTTAACTGTCCGTTAGTTAGTCCGTAAGTTCAACATTTGCTTAGATCGTTTGACTATTTATCTTGTCAACATGAATATGTTTGGTGAACCACAACCTTAAGTTTTTTATTTTTATTATTTATTTCATATATACATCATTTTTTTTTTTTTTATTTAGTATTCGTATGTAGTTATTTGAATGTAGGTTTATAATAATTTTACACCTATTTGTTCTCGCTCTTGTTGTCCTAATCCTAAGGTATAAAACCTTATGTTGGTTCAGCCTGCCAATATTATTTTTGCTAAAACTATTGTCAATCTGCAGAAGATACTATTGCAAGCGAAAACCGACACTAAGGTGACGAACTTTGTCATTCCGTGACTGTATATTGTATATATGCAAAAGGTTTATAATAAATGGTTGTTTGCAGGTCGCACGGAATTGCCGGATAATCTGAAAGCGCTATTCCGACCTATCGCTATGATGGTGCCGGACTATGCCCTAATAGCTGAAATATCACTGTTCTCTTACGGTTTCTTTGAAGCCAAGATCCTTGCTGGAAAAATAACCACAACGTTCCGGCTGAGCTCTGAACAGCTGTCATCTCAAGTAAAGTTTATGTGATTGTTTTTTATTTTTTGTGATTTTTGTCTCACAATATGTTACTTATAATAATTTACTTGTTGCTTTACGGGACGTCAATTAAACTGAACTAATTTCAATATGCTATAGTATTTAAAATATAATATGATTTAATCGACAGTTGTTAGCAATAACGACGTATAACGTTTAGTGCATAGTCATAACAGTAATAATTATGATATTAAAATGAGCAAAAAGCAATCCGCCATTTTGTGACGGCGGCCATCTTGGACAATTTCCATAAAACATAGCTAACGGCGCTCTTCACTAATTCACTTTGTTTTTTTTTTATAGTATATGAGATATTTTATTATTATATTCTCATTCACAATACCTATTCTTTTCATTATATGGTATTACGATATATTTATAACATTAACTCTAACTTATCCTTACTAATATTATAAATGACAATGTAAGTTTGTTTGTTACGCTTTCACGCAAAAACTACTTAACCGATCCTCATGAAACTTTGTACACATATTCTTGGAAGTGTTAGAAGTAATATAGGATACTTTTTATCCCGACATTAAGCTCGGTTCACACACAATAACTCCGACGAATTATAACCGATATAAATAATTATTTTTGTACTATAGAGGTTATAATATGTGTTAAATTTTGCCCAAAGTGTGGTTGGAGATAGAGAACAGAACTCCTCAGCGGACAGCATCAAACCCCTCATTTAAGGCTTAGATCTACAACTAAATTCAAAAACAAAATCAAAAGCAGACGAAGTTGCGGGCAACAGCTAGTTATATTTATTTCCATATGCTGTGTTTACTTTTAAGAAAACATTACACTTAAATAGAATAGTTAAAATTTAAAAAACGGTTGTTGTAGTGTAAGTGTTTGTAAGTAAACCTAATTAATGCCACAGACAGATAAACACATAGAAATACATCAAACTTGTAAAACCTAGTCGTTTTGCATCGTGGGTTATAAACAAACAAACAATATGTGATTATATTTTACAGGAGCATTACGATTTTGGAATGCGCGCGGTTAAAACGGTTATCCTAGTAGCTGGAAACCTTATCCGTCAAATGCCGGATGGCGATGAACGTCAAATCGTACTACGTGCTTTGCGTGACGTCAACGTACCGAAGTTCCTTGCGGACGACCTTGTACTATTTAACGGTATAATAATTATTACTTTAATATTTTTAACCTTATTGTTTATTTTATATCTTATATTAATAACTAATGTGTATGCAGCGTGTAAATGAAAACCGAAATAATACTTACTTAAATAATAATACGTAGGCTTTAGAGGCACATTTTTTACTTAAGAAACCGAAACGCTATTAATTCTTACTGAAAACAATCAGATACAGCTAACATCATATGCAAAATTGCATTCAGTGACACCTGTCACTTATTTAATCTAGCATACGTGCCATGGGCGTGTCGGTCTTTTATCCTTAATAGGGTTGGTTGAATTGTGTAAACACTTAAAATGTCTTGAATTAGTTTCTTTGGAAAAATAAACATGTTTCTTTTCATTTAATACTTTTACAGGGTGATTCCTTATGGAATATACTTATACACCCTTCAACAATATTGCGTCAATCGGCTACACGTTGTAGCACAAAAGACGCTGTTTTATTTTGTTTAAATAACAATTGTGTGGAAATTCAAATTGGGTTATAGTTGGGCCAAAACAAAGAATATAATTATTTTTATTATTATGTAATTCAAACATAGTTTTTTGATTTTTCCTATCGAACTATATTTAGGTCTAATTAGAATGGGACACGGAACTCGTTAGCACATTCGGTTAATTCAATAGAATTTCCAAATAATCTTAATCTTTCAAAGTAGCTCTTTTACAAGCTATATTGAATTCTGCTTTCTGTGTGAAATCTTGCGTGTGTGATCGAGTACCGTTTTCGAGATAGACAGAAATTGTTAAGACGTAGATAAATAATAGATAATGAAATAGCCTTTGAATGGAATAAAAAAAAATGTTAATGATGTCCGGTAGGTCCACTTTTTTAAGAGGCCAATAAAAATAATAATCCTGCGATTTTTCTTTTGTTTCGTTCAGATATAATATCAGTCTAGATGTAGATACCTAATATATAATGAAATAGCCTTTGAATGAAATTAAAAAAAAAAATGTTAATGATGATAGAGGTAGGTCCACATTTTAAGAGGCCAATAAAAATAATAATCTTGCGATTTTTCTTTTGCTTTGTGTAGGTATAATATCAGATCTTTTTCCGCGAGTAGAAATCCCGGTAGTCGATTACGGTATCATGGAACAGTCTATAAGAAATATACTTGTCAAGAGAGGGTACGACGATTTGTACAGTAAGTTTAATAATAATCAAGACTATATTCTAAGACGTATGGCGACTTTAGTTTCGAATACAGTTCTCACCACCTCATCTCTTCGTGAATGTTTTTGAAGTGTCCCTTCTTTAGAATCGTTGTGATTTCAAACCGGATGCAACGGAAAAACGACAGGTAAGGGACACAAATACAAAAATGTGTAGGATTCAGTCGGCGAGAGAATGAGAAGGAACACATGTGTTTGCGCCTGCGTATTAGAAATTTTTAGTATAAGTGTGTCGATTGTTGATGAATTTTTATTTTGTGTCAATATTTTCATCTCCTTGATAAATTAATTTTAAAATTATAACAACTATAAACACATTTAAATTAACACATATATAGGACAGAGTGAGATAGAAAACATGGATGGAAACTAAATGATAAACCTTACATTTATCTTTATAGTTCTGATACTCTACATCCACCTCAATCTCTCGTAGGCTACTTTTAGTTACACTTCTGCCGTGTGTAAAAAAATTGCACAGGGTTTTTTTTATCGTGACTGAAGGAATATATGGGACAGCGAGCAGCAGCGTCCTCTGTGCAGCTACTACCATCTTCTGCGATCACTGAACCGTCTACTCAGCGTGGTGATTACGGGCGTGTGGCGACGATAGATCAAAATACAGTTCTCACCACCCCTCATCTTTTCATGACTAAAGGAATAAATGGGACAGCGAGCAGCAGTGTCCTCTGTGCAACTACTACAATATACTGCGATCAATAATTCGTCCAGCGTGGTGATTATGGGCAAACCCTTCCGGCGAGGCAATTATTCCAGTAGTGGATTAGGATATGGATAAAATAAATAAATAAAACTACTGCAATACACACATCCCCATCTACGAGTAGCTCCAAAGTAAGCGTAGCTTGTTTTATGGATACTAATATGACTGAAAAATAATTTTATGAATAATATACGTAATTCAAAAATTCTAAATTCTAAATTCGTTTATTTTAAGGAGGCCTAGTTTATAAGCACTTTTGAAACTTCTTGTCGGTCTGTTTGTAGTGACTCTACGATAGATACTTATAATATACTAGCTGCTGCCCGCGACTTTGTCTGCGTTTGATTTTGTTTTTTGATGTGGCGTTCAATTTAGTTGTAGTTCTAAAAAAAATTAAAGTTCAGTATCGCTAAGCCTTAAATAAGGGGTTTGCTGCTGTCCGCTGAGGAGTTCTGTCCTCTATCTCCAACCACATTCATCAGATCTACACAAAGTTTGGACAAGATCAAACACTTATTATAACCTGTATAGTACAAAAATAATTATTTAAATCGGTTATAATTTGTCGGAGTCATGGTGTAAAATCGTCAAACACTTTCATCCCCGCTCCCAAAGGAACTGAGCTTAATGTTGGGATAAAAAATATCCTATATTATTTCTAACACTTCCAAGAATATGTGTACAAAGTTTCATGAGAATCGGTTAAGTAGTTTTTGCGTGAAAGCGTAACAAACAAACTTACATTGACATTTATAATATTAGTAGGGATAGTTAAACACCCAGAGTCTGAAAAACATTAATGTTCATCACACAAACATTGTCCGGTTGTGGGAATCGAACCCACGGCCTGGGACTCAGACAGCAGGGTCGCTGCCCACTGTGCCTATGGGCCGTGATGGATGATGCATTCTGAGTTAAAAAATATTACTTGTAGTTCCTTGGACATATGAAGCAAACAATTCAGCAAATTTATGATCTAAACCCGAAACCTTTTAATATCATTGCAGCTTTTATATTTAAAATCATCCAACTGTACGAGACGACTGTAGTGCGACACGGATTGATGTTGGTGGGACCTGCAGGAGTCGGTAAAACAAAGGTACTCCTTCCATTTCTTAAATAGATTTGCGTGGGCCCTATAAAGTTATGGCACTTTGTATTACATTGTATAAAAATTGAGATACTTTGTATCCCAGAAATGCACCTGGAAAAAAACCCCGCGGGATTTAAATTACCTGCGTTAATTACCATAATATTTTACCAGAGTTACCTGTGAATTCATAACCTTTTTTTTTTTGTTTTAAACGAGCCATAATTTATAAGGCACTGTCGCCTATAACACACGTTTATACCTAGCTTAGGGTCAGTTGATTTCTGTTTATCCGCGTAAATTATAACAATAATATAAATTATACCTAATGTGCAGATGTAATGCAACTTGTACCTATGTTTTATTTAACAATCAACAATAATTATATTACTAGCTGTTGCCCGCGACTTCGCCTGCGTTTGATTTTGTTTTTTTGATGTGGCATTCAATTTAGTTGTACGCGTAGTTCTAAAAAAAAAATAAAGTTTTCAGTATCGCTAAGCCTTAAATGAGGGATTTGCTGCTGTCCGCTGAGGATTTATGTCCTCTTTCTCCAACCACATTCATCAGATCTACACAAAGTTTGGGCAAAATTAAACACATATTATAACATCTATAGAACAAAAATAATTATTTATATCGGTTATAATTTGTCGGAGTTATGGTGTAAAATCGTCAAACACTTTCATCCCCTCTCCCTAAGGAACCGTGCTTAATATCGGGATAAAAAGTATCCTATGATACTTCTATTACTTCCAAGAATATGTGTACAATGTTTCATTAGGATCGGTTAAGTAGTTTCTGCGTGAAAGCGTAACAAACAAACTTGCATTGACATTTATAATATTAGTAGGATAGGATAGGATAGGATATTATTATATATATAAAAAATTGGTTGTCTGTAAAGTCGGCTTACTGATAGTTGAACGTGACAACGTCGTAAGAAAATACCGATGGAATGGTTGCATTTTTCAAAAGAAAATTTTAATTTTATTTGTTTGATAGATATTATCGTTGCTATAAACAATTGACACCACATTCACTTTTCACTGCACTTCATCCTTGCCGAAAACATGTTAATGTATTATTGTATAGGAGCTGTCCACGCGGACGCATCGCTCACTCAAGTAGGAGAGAGACAGATGTCGAACGCGGAGGCCGACTGTGCCTCTTTGTCGCTCGTTCCGCGCTCTCGCTTGCACTTCAAGCCTTGAATGGAACGCCTCAGAGCGAGGTAACGCCGCATGCGTCATGTTTTTTCGTGCGTGCAGCCGGCTCCATCGAATTATAAGACGTTGTCACGTCAAAAAAAAGAAAAAAAATAATCATATATTTGATAGTAATATTTGATGGACTGAGAAGATGGCCTTCCTAATAGTAACCATCGCCTAAGGGAGCAACACTTCACAGGACACGTCCTGCAACATGCCGCCCGGTGTCCATCAATTTGAGGCGTAGAGGTTTTTTTTTTCGACAACACACCAATCGCCACCCAACCCCAAAGTGAGCGTAGCTTGTGTTATGGGTACTAAGACAGCTGATGAATATTTTTTTACGAATATAATACACATAAATACTTAATAAACAGATAAACACCCACACACTGAAAAACATTCATGTTCATCACACAAACATTTTCTAGTTGTGGGAATCGAACCCACGACTGGACTCAGAAAGCAGGGTCGCTGCCCACTGCGCCACTGGGCAGTCAGAGTTAAGTCTCATGAGCCTGTAATTACACAAGCAAAACGCCCTTCAGACCGGCATGAGCAGGGTGATTACGTATCTTACGACAGGTTTGTCACAGGCGTAAATCTTGCAATCGCTGCTGACAAACGTTACTTTTGTTTATTTATTGTATGGAAAAGTGACGTTTGACAGCAACGATTGCAAGATTTACGCCTGTCGCAATCCCGTCGCGAGATACGTAATCACCCTGCGGAACACAGCATTGCATCAATGCTGTTTAGCTGTAAAAATAACGGCTTCCTTATTAAGGTACGCCAATTAATTATTATTAGAATTCAGTAGATTCAGCAGACGTCGTCCTGCCCGGTAAAGCAGCGCCACCTACCGTACGTTGTGTTTTCGAACTATCCAGGAATACATTGAAATATAAACACAAAATTACATCAAAAGCCGTCCACATATTTAGGAGTGGTTAGGTGACAAACGTATCAAAGGATAATAATATATTCTCACCGTTTAAACCTTCCCTAGACTTCCACAAATATTTCAAATTCTGAATTGGCAAAATCGGTCCAGGCGTTGTCGAGTTCGTGAGACTAACGAACAGCAATTCTTTTTTATATATATCTTTATCTTATCTTTATATATATATTTCTTGTGTGCGTGTGTATGTCACTGAACTCCTCCTTAACGGCTGGACCGATTTGAATTAATTTTTTGGTATGCGTTTGGGTGGCACCCTGGATGGTTTAGATTAACAAATCAGCCCGACAGATGGCGCTGGGGTCCGCTAGTAGATATATATACTACATCGTATAAATGACTCTGAAATTATACTTCAGAGGCTTTAGAGTTGATTACTACTACTATTACTATCTCCGAGACTTATCCGTGAAACCGAAACGCTAATAGATTTTGGGTAAACCATTGCAATAGTTTTAACTGAAAGATATCAGATACAGCCCTAACATCACACGCAAAAGTAAAATCAAGTGACTCCGGTCACTTTATTAGGTACGCGTCGCGTAGCGTAGGTATGCACGTGTCAGTCTTTTATCTTCAATAGGGTTGTCATAAGTAAACACTTAGAATGTTTTGATTTAGTTTGTATGGAAAAATAAAAATTATGCTTTTTTTTAAATTAATATTTTTACAGGGTGGTTTCTTATTTGAAATATACTTATGCACCCTTGAACAGTATTTCTTAATTCCGTCACACATTGTATATATAACGTAATTTTCATTTCTCACTTTTTCAGTGCTACGAGATTCTCCGGGATGCGTTGACAGCTATCAAAGGGAGGCTCGCTCCGGACGGGTTCCCATTCACGCCTGTGCACACATTTGTCGTGAACCCAAAGTCGATAACTATGGGGCAGCTGTATGGAGAATTCGATTTGAACACCCATGAATGGTTTGTTTTCATCATTATCAGTTCTTTACCGTACACAGCATGGCCTCTCAGAAATTTAAGGGCTCAGGCCGTAGGCCACCACACTGGCCAAGTATAACTGATTGGCAAACTTCCCACGCCCTTGAGAAGAAGAAATAAATATTTGTATTGCTTGAATTAACAAGATGTCGTTTGCCGGGTATCAAACTTGGACCCCTCATTGGGAGCCGCAGCAAAAGCCAAAAACCTGTTTTTCTACATTTTACTTAAAATCTATATCTAAATTAATTTTTTGACGTGACAACGTCTATTATTTATGAGATGAACGCCGGCTCGCACGAAAAAGAGTTACTCATTGTCACGTTTCGCCTGAGCCGAGCGTGCAAGCGAGAGCGCGGATTCAGCGATGAGTGGCACGGTCAGCCTAAGCGTTAAGCTTCTGACGCATCTATCTCTCTTCTACGTATACAATTTTTTGTGTTACTGTTTCAGTGACAGCTTAATTCACCTGAATTTTTATCGGAGATTGCCCGTCTTGTTTCGAACTCATTCGGGAGTATTTGTCATGACCTTGTTCGCGTGCTGCTGTACTATTATATTGATAGTTAGTTTGACGGCCTAGTGGCGCAGTGCGCAGCGACCCTGCTTTCTGAGTCCAAGGTCGTGGGTTCGATTCCCACAACTGGAAAATGTTTGTGTGATGAACATGAATGTTTTTCAGTGTCTGAGTGTTTATCTGTATATTATAAGTATTTATGTGTATTTCATTCATAAAAAAAAATATTCATCAGCTATCTTAATACCCATAACACAAGCTACGCTTACTTTGGGGCTAGATGGCATTGTGTGTATTGTCGTAGTATATTTATTTATTTATTTATTATTTTATAGTTTAAATTCTAAAATGATATTTTTTGTCATTTTATCAGGACAGATGGCATACTATCGAGTTTGGTGCGCGCTGGTATAGCAGTGGAGGATATGGACAAACGTTGGTATGTTTTCGATGGGCCGGTGGACGCAGTGTGGATCGAAAACATGAACACTGTAAGTATAGAGTATAACCATTGAATCCCCCTAAATATAACAGGAAAAGCTTGCATCCCCGAGACGGACATAGGATACTTTTTAGACTAGAATAATAAAAGGCTCCCACGGAATTCATTATAACAATAATTGTTTGTAGTAGGCTCATCTGCAGAACAAATTTAAACGTAATTTAGGGGGAATTAAAAATACTTTCAACTCCGAGAAATTTCAGATAAAATAATATTACATACTAAAACAAACGCGGACAAATCAATTTTTTTTTTTTTTTTTTATAAAGAATAGTTGCACCAACAATTGAAGTAAATAAGAAATATATAATTTTTCACAATGCTATTCACAATGCTATATAATTTCGAATAGTTTCCAAAACAGCGTATTAGTGGAAAATAATGAAATTTAGATATCTTTCCGGTGTAATTTATAATTTCTTCAACTTTCATACTTCACAACCAGCAGATCTTCGGCAAATTACTCTCTACGCACATTTTGCTCCGAGACATAAGCCTCCTCAGGAGATGTTGACTTTACAATGAATAATTTTCATACCACGATAGTGTCGTCGTTATTACAGAAGGGAAAGGTTTAATCATAACATGTATAGGAGACAGCATTTAAATTTTATTTTCAACAGGTGTTAGACGACAACAAAAAACTATGTCTCTCGAGCGGTGAGATCATGAAGCTAACAGAAAGACAGCGTATGATCTTCGAAGTGGCAGATTTAGCTGTGGCATCGCCCGCTACGGTGTCGCGATGTGGCATGGTGTACCTCGACACGCAGGTGGTCGGTCTACCACCGTTGGTCAGCGCTTGGATGAAGAGCAATCTCCCACCGGTAAATGTTCTAAGATAGAGGTTTCGTGTTAGATTCTCGGCCGGGGCAATCTTGGTATTCATATCAGATTTTTCTCCGGTTTGATCTGGAAGGCTTCGGTCGTAACTATTTACTGCTCTACCGACAAAGACGTGCCGCTAAGCGATTCATCGTTCCAGTATTTTCGCCTAAAAACCTATTAGAAGATGCAGTCAAAGTCAAAGTCAAAGTCCATATAGGACTTTAACTTTGACTTCGACTTCATCTTTTACCACCAATTGCAATTGCAGTCAACTGCAAACTTGGTGCATCATCATAATTGTCATCCCAGTACCGGTAAAATACAGGGTACGAAGGTTAGGCTGTCGTCTACCATGCTGGGCCAAGTATACTATGCCAAGTCACTAGCCAAGTTAGTACGCTGGCTAAGTGCGGATTGGTAGACTTCTCACACCCAGTACGTTATAGAGAACTCGCAAGCATAAAGGTTTCCTCACGATGTTCAGCGTTAAAGCAAGTTATATTAAAATTGCTTAAATCAGAAACGCACATAACTGGAAAAGTCTGTGGTACGTGCCGGGACTCGAACACGGTCTCCACAAAAGCCGATCCCACTAGGTTATCACTACTTCCTACCAGCCTTACTTATATAGGTTTAATATAACCTTGGTTTCTTGAAATAAAAACTCACGTTACTCACGTTGCGTGCGTGCCGGGGACAGAACTTGGTCACCCCGGCAGGAAAGCAGAAGGTAAGGAAAGCTCTAACCACTAGGCTATCAACACTTTTATTTAACCTCGATTTATTATATGTTATATCATATTATGGAAATTAAGCTTACTGCTACACTCCGCGAAAAGCAGGAGAACTTGTATGGTGTAATTTATAATTTCTTTGATTCTTATACTCCACACCAATCAAATCTTAGGTAATATACGCACGTTTCGATCTGAAGCATCCTCAGGAAATGTTGAATGTACAATGAGTAATTGTTAATCTTCACAATTATTCATTGTAAAGTCTCCTGACTTCATTTTCGAAATATACCATGTAACTCCGTAAAGTAACACCTGCTTTTATCCAATGTTATAACAGAGCAAGGCAATCCGAGGTTTTTAGAATATCAAGGAATTACGCAACTTTACCTTTTTCTATATAGTATCACTGTATATTTTACTACTATTTCTACTACTACTCTTTACTAAGTTTATGTTGATTTCAGATTGCCGACAACATACGCAAGATACTCCCTGGTCTTATCACAATATACTTGTATCCAGCGCTGCAAGTTCTACGCTCAAGTTGCACCGAAATTGTCGCCTCCATAGATTCAGCTCTTGTACTAAAATTCCTTGAGCTCTTAGACTATAGGCTGAGGCCTCTCACTGGTAAAGATGATAGACCACCTCCGGGAGCACCTTTTCTGGCTATGATGCGTAAGTGTCCTTGAATTATTTGATGATTTAGATCAAATTGAAAACAATAACTTTGACTTAATACATGTAAAAGCTTATACTAAGGGTACTTATAAAACGAACGTTTACGTTTCACCATGCGTCCGAGTAGAAGAGAGATAGATGCCGAGAGAAGATGCCGAAGAGAGATAGATAGAGCCGAACGGTTATGCCGATACTGCCTCTCTATAGCTTGATCCGCGCTCTCGCTTGCACGTTCGGCTCAGGCGGAACGTGACAATGAGTCATGCTTTTTTGTGCGTGTATACGAGACTTCAGTGAACTATTTTTAAAATTTTGTCTGTTTGTTCTGGCTAATCTTCGAAACGGTTCTAACGGGGATTTTAATTGTCAGAGTACTACACCGGGATCAAGGAGTAACATAAACTTCTGTTTATTTTCGAAGTTGAACTCTTTAGGGGTTAAATGTGAGTCGAAATACTAGACTAGTTAAAGCATAAATGTTTATATATCGTGATATATCGAAAAAGAGAAGTATAGAATACTATTATTTTATAAATATTAAAAAAATCGCAAACCTAGCCAGCCGGTGGTGACAGTTAGAATAAGATACTATACGATTTTTAATAATTTTGATAATTTTTGTTTTTACAGCAAGACTAGCACCTTGTTGGGTCATTTGGTCGGTGATCTGGTCGGTCGGGGCAACTTGTGACCACAACGGTCGAGCGAAGTTCTCAGACTTCTTGAGGAATCTCATGAATGAAAATGGGATGAAACTACTTTTTCCTAAAGAAGGGAGAGTTTATGATTACACGTGAGTGTTGGCTACTTTAGTGCAATATTGCGTAACGTGCTCTATGTGTCACGCGATAAGACACCTTACTCCGGATTCTGAAAATTACCAACGAGCCATGAGCCAACGACCAAAGAGTGAATAACATAGGATAAAAAGAAGAAGAAAAATTTTATTGCACGTATAAAGATAGTGTAAACAATGTAGACATAAAAAGGCGGCCTTATTGCTGCAAGCAATCTCTTACAGGCAACTTTTTTAGACAGGACTAATAGCAAGAGAACGGGATAGTGCCAAGAGTGTTGATATATTTACATAAATACCAAAATGTATACCCACTAATGTATAGATAATTTAAATAAATAAATACATTTGAGTATTTTTCAGGCTTCATGATGGTGGATTTACTGATCCTACTGAAGACGGTGAGCCGGCAAATCCATATTGGTTCAACTGGATGGACAACCTTGATGATTACGAAGTAGACCCCGAGTGGCAGTATGCGGGTAATGAATTTAAGTAATCCACATTATGATGTACAATGAAAATTAAGCATAATTTGCAAAAAGCTGAAAAATCTGTACGATGTAATTTATGATTTCTTCAATATTTACACTCCACACCATACAAATATTACAACCCCGGTTTTTCAAAGTAGTGAACATTATTAAACTAGTCAAGCACTTTAATTTGCCATATGAGGGAGTTGTGAGAAATAATATGTTATTCGCCATTTTGTAGTGGCATCCACTTCCACACTCACTCACACACACGCTTATAAAAACTCTAACACACACACCCCACACAAACACACACACACACAAACACATTTAACACAAACACACGCGCATACACACAGACGCACACACATACACACACGCACACACATACATACACGCACACACAAATCGAATTCAGCCCCCCGAAAGTGAGGTCACCGCTTCCTATAAATTTATTCTAAAAGTTCATAATATTCAACCAATACAGATATAGAAGTGCCAACATTGGATAATGTGCGAAGTGCAGCTATCCTCGGCTACAAGATCACCAATTACAATCACGTCATCTGCGTCGGTCCGACGGGCACTGGAAAGACTGTCACCATCTCCTCCAAGCTCTCGAGAGGACTTCACAAGAAGTTTATCTGCGAGTTCCTAGTTTTCTCTGCTAGAACTTCTGCCAATCAAACTCAGGTGACGGGTTTTTAAAAGCGGTGATAGCCTATTTTCTAGGTCTTCCGCAACGTCGCATCTCTAACTTTCCGTAGTTATGTGTGTTTTAATCAGTTAAATGCTTTGTGATATTCGAAGGGTAGCCCGAAGAGCACTGATTTAGGTACAGCCACGAAGCTCGACGACTTCGTAAAATGCCGACGGTGCAGTATTCGGCTTGCACAGTGGCCTGAACTGCTTGCCTGAGAGTTCTTCAAAGGGAAGTAAAGCCCACAAATCCGCACTTGGCAGTGGTGGAATACGGCCTAAATCCTTCTCATTTTGAGAGGAGACCCGTGTCTCGTAGTGGGCCGGTAATGGGTTGATACAGAACGTTACGGAGCGGGCAAACCCTACGACAAAATTAAAGAACCCGAGGGCGAAATGTGGTGCTGCTGGAAGCTTGTGCAGTGGTCGTCATCGAGACCGGCAGGGTTTTTACCTTGCGATAGGTTTGCGACAGGCGTAAATCTTGCCATCACTGCCGTCAAACTTAAAGTAAACAAATGTGACGTTTGAAAGCAGTGATTGCAAGATTTACGCCTGTCGCCAGACTGTCGCAAGATACGTAATCACCCTGCGGGCTTCTTCTTCTCCGTTCTTTGTTCACTTCACCAACGTGTTTATTATGTGGTGTTGATTATCCCCAAAAAGCTATTTAAACAAGCGGACGCCTTCTTAATCCTAAGGACCGTAAGTTTTTTAGAGTCCCTTGACATTGACAGTTGAGTTGTCAGATGCTAATAAATTTACGTCATCTGTCACAATTGACAACGATTGTTGAATAAAACCCTACTAATTAAAAAACATAGATGATGATGGTTATGCTCTGTGGATACAGGACGTAATTGATAGCAAGCTGGAGAGACGTCGACGCGGAGTGTTTGGCCCACCGCCAACCAAGCGTCAAGTGTTCTTTATTGATGATCTCAACATGCCGGCACTGGAAGTATACGGAGCGCAACCACCCATTGAACTATTGCGTCAGTTCATGGACTTCTCTGGTAAGTTAGCTATAACATCAATTTGTACTCTCCTGCTCTATGTGGATATCTCTGTAACTACTTTTTTCTTTGGTGTACAATAAAAGTGTATTCATTCATTCATTAATCTCACTTTCTTCAATTCAACCAATTGACGTCCACTGCTGGACATCTTTTGGAGGGAGTTCATTAATCCACGGTCTTGGCCCGCCGGACTCCAGCGGCTCCCAGCGACTCGCCTGATGTCGTCTGTCCATCTCGTTGGGGGCCTTCATACGCTGCGTTTACCGGTGCGGGGTTGCCATTCCAGCGCCTTAAGACACCAACGTCCATCGGTTCTCCGAGCTTTGGGCCCCGCCCATCACCACTAATCGGCTCACTAATCATATCTCTTTTTTTGTCCTTTATAAACTTCTTTATTCATTCATTGGATTGTTCTGAAGTTACATTAATCAACAAGCTACTGACCGTACTTCTCTGACCGTACCTTAGGCTGCAGATACATATTTTACGTGCTAAGGTTCGAGGATTCATAGTATGAATACCTGATGACTTTTTGAAAACCTCCCTGGTGCAGCGGTGTGCAGTGTGGTCTTATAAATGGGAGATCCCGGGTTCAATCTCCATCAGAGACAATTTTTGCAATTTGTAAGCTGTAAAAAAAATTGAGGATGAAAGTTTATTTTTTATATCGCACAAAATATGCAAAATAAAATACTAGTACGATTTTTAAATCGTTTTTTTGCATATCATATCAAGTGCCGTGCAAACATAGTAATGGCGAAGGCGGGTGACGTAGTGGGTCGGGGTACATTGTGTAGAACAGCGGTACAATACGCGAAACAATTCAGAACCGCTAATATGCTTTTATTTTTGTAGGCTGGTATGACCGAACCAACATCGGCGAGTTTAAAATGCTGATCGACGTTGGTATGGTGGCCGCGATGGGACCACCTGGCGGTGGCCGAAATCCGGTGACCATGCGGCTGATGCGACATTTCCATTATGTATCTTTCACAGAAATGGAATATAACAGCAAGGTGATCTTTTTTTATTACTTACGAGGTCGTGACATCAAGCGAGTCGCAGAGCACGCGGCACTTCTACCACTTATTCCAGCAGTGGACTCCATTGGTCGAAATGATGATGGTGACGAGGTCGTAGTTTCCAATTATATTTAATTCCTCTACACGTTAGCCCTTGACTGCAATCTCACCTGCTTTTAAGTGATAATGCAGTCTACGATGGTAAAGGGCTCTTGTATGGCAGTTATTTTGAAGCGATATCCCTAAGCAGTTTCTAAGCGACATCGTACCGGAACGCAAAATTACATAACAGCACGTGTTTGTCGAGTGGTAACTAGCCACGGCCGAAGCCTCCCACTAGACAAGACCAGAGAAAATAATGTAGTCATTATAAATTACTGATTTACCCCTGCCGGGGTCGAACTTGGGATCACCAACTTTTTTTATTAAAATTACATCTTTGTGTCAAAAATTGTCGTTAACATACAATTATAAATTTTCTCTGTGGTGTACAATAAAAGTGTATTCATTCATTCAATCATCAAAGCCACCAAGCCGCATTGAAAGAGCATGGTGGGCGTAAGACCTGTGCTGAGCATCGGCACTTTAACAACACTTAGAACGAAAAGTTGTATTTATTATCCCTGGTGGGATGGCAATTAAGGACTAGAATTGAATAGCAAAACTTTATTGCAACACAACACAATAGGAAAAACACAAGGAAAACAGTAATAGTAATTAGCGCTAGGGTGCAAAGGCGGCCTTATCACTAAAAGTGATCTTTTAAAGGCAACCTGAGCGTGTGAAGCCGATAAAAAGGTGGAAAGTGGTACTTTAATCATTATCATCATCATCTTCATCGTCATATCAACCCATTCCCGGCCCACTACAGGGCACGGGTCTCCTCCCACAATGAGATGGGGTTAAGGCCGCAGTCCACCACGCTGGCCCAATGCGGATTGGTGGACTCTACACGCCTTTGAGAACATCATGGAGAACTTTTATGCATGCAGGTTTCCTCGCAATGTTTTCCTTCAATGTTGAAGCAAGTGATATTTTGATTGGTTAAAACCCAGATTGGTGGATATCGTCACATGGAATCATAATATCTGGGGTTATTTCTGATATCTGATGACGTAATAAGACCTATGTATATTTCGCAGTACGGAATCTTCAACACAATACTGAAATCGTGGACACGCAATTTCAACAGCGCTGTCACCATCCGAGAGAATGCATTCCTCAAGAGTTCCATCGAGGTGTTCAATTCGCTGGTAGAGGAACTTCTGCCAACGCCCACCAAATCGCATTACACATTTAACCTTCGGGACTTGAGCAAAGTTTTTCAGGGCATGTTGATGGTCGATCCGACGTCCATAAAGGTATTTGAGCCGGATCAGTACTAAGTATAAAAAATATAGCCTTTGTTACCTTTGAACAGCACAGCTTAACCCGTCTTGGGCGAACTTTATAAAAAGGTGACCCACAACAGTAAGGCTGCCTTTGCATGCCTACTTTTCTTTAATTGTTTTGTGTTATAAGTACACTTAGTTTATGATTTACATGTTCGCAATCGTTTAAGAGTTTCACAATCGAAACCCTGAAAGACAGAGTAAAATAGAACTAATCAACCATAAGTTAATACGCAGCTTTCTACCTGGATTAGCGACTCTAGGACGAGTTGAATAAGGTCTACTTTACTTTCACGTCATGCCTTTCGATACTCGAAAACGACTCCACGATTGCGAGCGTACTGAACTTATTTGTAATATTATAATTTACGTTTTGTTACAATATCCGCGGGGTTTTAAAAGGACGAAAAAAGACGCAGATGTAGTCTCTTGCGAAAACTTGTATCTACGGATATTATATAACAAATATCATATCAAATGCGGCTTCGTACGTGAAAACCGCAATACTTGCGCGCCTTTAATAGGAAATCCTTGTAAAATGTACGTGCTATAATTTTAGGATGAGGATGACGTGATAAGGTTATGGTATCATGAGCATCAGCGGGTTTATCAGGATAGATTGGTCAATGCCGAGGACCGAAAGTGGTTTGTGACGTAAGTTTATTTTCTGTTTTGTGGTATTTTTCGGCCAAGTGTAAGAAATCCGAGATTTTTATTCATCAATAGCTTAAAACAGTCTCACTACACGGCATGGGTCTTATCCCACAATGAGAAGGGTTTAGGCCGCAGTCCACCACGCTAACCCAGTGCGGGTCGGTGGACTCCACACATCTTAAAGAGCATTAATGAGAACTCTCAGGCATGCAGGTTTCCGATGTTTTCCTTCACCGTGGAAACAAGTGATATTTTAATTGGCTTAAACGCACACTGTGTGGTCGAGCCAATCGGGCCGATCGAGCTGAAATTTTAGATGATTACGCATCAAGGATTGTTTTTATCTATTTTTCTCAACCATTTAATCACTATGTGTCACAGCGTTGCAGGGTACTGCTAGTGGAATATAATTTCTTATCTATCTTTCTTGTCTATCTGTAGTTGTTAATGCGTAGGGTTCACATAGTGGGCGGTATCCATCAATGAAGTACGACATTATTTGTAATACCTAAAAAAAGAATTTTAGCTAATGTCTATAGTAATAAACTGTGACTTCGTAATTGATATTTAAATGGCATCTATATAAACGTGTGTATCATACAGATTTATTATATTATCGCTCCCGTTTTTCTATTCCACTACAAGTTAGCTCCTAACTCAAGTGACGCAGTCTAAGATGGTAACGGGTTAACCTACGGTATGGCAATTATATTTAAACCATTCCACTAATCGGTTAACTGGCGACACGTCTTAGTCGGTAGTTGGGAGTAACCATGGCCCAAAGCCTCGTACCAAAATAGAGCAGAGTTTAAACTAACTGGTTTATTGTATCGTTCCTTACCGGCGAAAGCCAATTAAAATATCACTTAAACGCTGTGGCGAAACACATATTATAACCTATATAGTAAAAAAATAATTATTTAAATCGGTTTTAATTTGTCCGAGTTTTGGTGTAAAATCGTCAAACACTTTCCTCCCCTCTCCCAAAGGAACCGAGCTTAGTGTCGGGATAAAAAGTATCCTATACTACTTCTAACACTTCCAAGAATATGTGTACAAAGTTTCATGAGGATCGGTTAAGTATTTTTTGCGTGAAAGCGTAACAAACAAACTTACATTGACATTTAAATATTAGTAGGGATAAGTGCTGGGATTGTGATCACTTCGTTCGCCCACTTAAACCTAAACCTAGGAGGGTTCCAAACGCGTCTAAGAAGAGCCCACAACAAACTTAGCTCCTGGCATGCCGTGTGAAGTGTTGCTGTTTATAGGCGATGGTTATCCACTTACCATCAAGTGGTGGCCCACTGCTTCGTCCGTCAATTGTTATGGAAATGAAAGTTTCCTAATCACTACCTTTTAATGATTTTCTATACACAGTCGTACTACGTAGGGGTGTAAGTGGGTGTGGGGGGTGTAAGTGGGTGTGGGGGGTGTAAGTGGGTGTGGGGGGTGTAAGTGGGTGTAGCTAGTACCAGTCAGCCACCCAAATTGCCAACCTCACCTGCACGTGGTGCACCCTGCCGTTTAACCGACGAGGCTCTGGCGACCGACAAGTGGCGGTATAACCACTTCGAATTGGCTAGGCTGAACAAATGGCACAGACCGGTGTCGGGCAGCAGCGACGCCGGGGCGATCAGTCTAGCCCTGCGATGACCAACCCGCCTGCCCAGCGTGGTCATTATCGGGCATATCTTTAATGGGAAGGATAAAAAAACCACAGCCCCTAGTTCCCGGCGGCCCCGCTATTCCTGGCTCTGGCAGCGGTTATGGTAACGGCGGGGCAAGGGGTGTTAAGAATCTCCGGCAGAGATTCCGCTGCCAACCCCGACGACTTGACCTGGCAACATACAACACACGCACGTTGAGGACCGATGGAAAGGTGATTGAGTTGGAAGAAGTGGTGAGCAAGTTGCGCTGGGATATTATAGGATTGTCTGAAGTCCGGCGAGAGGGGGAGGACTCGATAATCTTGGAATCCGGCAACTTGTTTTACTACCGGGAGGGTGACCAACAGTCACAGGGTGGTGTCGGGTTTATCGTCCACAAGTATCTCGTCAACAATGTTGTAAAAGTCGAAAGTGTGTCGAGCAGGGTAGCATACCTTATACTCAGAATTACCAAACGGTATTCGTTGAAGGTCATACAGGTAACGCGCCGACTTCGGCACACCCAGACGAGGATGTAGAGGTTTTGTATGAGGACATTTCAAAAGCCATACATGCCTCGAACACCTACTACAATATTGTGATGGGGGATTTCAACGCGAAGCTTGGCGAGCGAACTGGTTCAGAGTTGAGGGTGGGGCAATTTGGGTATGGGCAACGGAACCACAGGGGTCAAATGTTGGCTGACTTCATGGAGAAGGAGGGCCTTTATATGATGAACTCCTTCTTCAAGAAGCGGCCACACAGGAAATGGACCTGGATAAGCCCCGATGGTTCCACGAGAAACGAGATCGACTTCATCATGTCGACCAAACGGCATGTATTCAATGATGTCTCTGTGATCAACAGGGTTAAAACCGGAAGTGATCACCGTATGGTAAGAGGCACATTGAGTATAAACGTTCAACTTGAAAGAGTCAGACTGGTGAAGTCTACACTCCGGCCTACTCGTGCCCATATTCAAAACCCCGAGAGCTTTCAACTAGAACTACAGAACCGGTTCGGTTGCCTAGCAGATTGCGACACTGTGGACGATTTGAACAACAGGCTGGTGGAAACTGTCCAAACAGTCGGGTCCAAATTCTACAACGCCCACCGTAGAAACAAGGCCAATAGGTTCTCAACCAATACACTCAAGCTTATGACGGAGAGGCAAGAGATGAGACTACAGTCTATAGCAGACGCGTCCGCTTACCGGCGGATTAATAGGCAGATCTCTAAATCACAGACTCGTGATATGCGGCACTTCAATACAGAGCGTATTAAAAATGCCATCGAGCAAAACAGAGGCTCTAAAGTGTTCGCTAGAGATCTGTCTATCGGTCAGAGCCAGTTGATGCGACTGAAGACCAATAATGGTAGTCTTGTCTCTTCCAAACCTGAGATCTTGGGTGAGGTTGAGAACTTTTATGGACAGTTGTACACCACAGTACAGACGCCTGTTGAAGATTTGGCTAAGGATCCTAGAGCCAAATTAACTCGACACTATACCGAAGATATCCCAGACGTCAGCCTATACGAGATTAGTGTGGCTCTCAAGCAGCTTAAAAATGGCAAGGCGCCGGGTGATGACGGAATAACGGCAGAACTCCTGAAGGCAGGTGGAAAACCGATACTGAAAGTCCTTCAGCGATTGTTTGATTCCGTTATTCACCAAGGCACAACGCCAGAGGCATGGCACAGGAGTGTGGTGGTTCTGTTCTTCAAAAAAGGTGATAATACCTTGTTGAAGAATTACAGACCCATCTCGCTGCTGAGTCATATCTACAAGCTGTTTTCGAGAGTCATTACGAATCGTCTCGCTCGTAGGTTTGATGACTTCCAGCCTCCCGAACAAGCCGGTTTCCGTAAGGGCTTTAGTACCATAGACCACATTCATACGCTGCGGCAGGTTATACAGAAGACTGAAGAGTATAACCGGCCACTTTGCTTAGCGTTTGTGGACTATGAAAAAGCCTTTGATTCGGTGGAAACTTGGGCTGTGTTTAGGTCACTGCAGAGATGCCGAATTGACTACCGGTATATCCAAGTGTTGCAGTGTTTGTACAAAAACGCCACTATGTCAGTTCGATTACAGGATCAGACTACGAGACCAATCCAATTGCAGCGAGGCGTGCGACAGGGAGATGATATCTCCCCGAAACTATTTACCGCTGCGTTGGAGGACGTCTTTAAGCTTCTGGAATGGAACGGACTTGGCATCAACATTAACGGCGAGTACATCACTCAACTTCGGTTTGCCGACGATGTAGTCATAATGGCAGAGACTCTGGGAGACCTAAATACGATGCTCGATGGCCTCAGCAGAGCTTCTCAACAGGTTGGCCTACGAATGAACATGAGCAAGACGAAGATTATGTCTAATGCTCATGTTCCGCTTCAACCATTAATCGTTGAGAACACTGCACTCGAAATTGTTGACGAATACGTATACCTAGGACACACGATCCAGTTAGGTAGGTCCCATTTCGAGAAGGAGGTGACCCCCAATTCCACTCGGATGGGCAGCGTTCGGGAAACTCCGTGCCATCTTTTCGTCAGAAATCCCTCAGTGCCTGAAGACGAAAGTCTTCGAACAGTGCGTGTTGCCAGTGATGACCTATGGCTCTGAAACATGGTCGTTAACTATGGGCCTCATAAGAAGGCTTAGAGTCACTCAGCGGTCGATGGAGAGAGCTATGCTCGGAGTATCTCTACGCGATCGAATCAGAAATGTGGAGATTCGTAGAAGAACCAAAGTTACCGACATAGCTCAACGAGTCGCGAAGCTTAAGTGGCAATGGGCCGGGCACATAGTTCGGAGAAAGGATGGACGTTGGGGTCCCAAGGTGCTGGAATGGCAGCCCCGTACTGGTAAGCGCAGCGTTGGTCGACCCCCAACGAGGTGGACAGACGACATTAAGCGCGTCGCAGGTAGCCGTTGGATCCAAGCGGCTCAGAATCGTGGAACTTGGAACTCCCTACAAAAGACCTATGTCCAGCAGTGGACGTCTATCGGTTGATGTGATGATGATGATGATGACTACGTAAAACGATGAAGGTCGTTTAAAAAAAATATTGCCCTCTTCTTTTAGTTTGCTAAATAAGAAGATTCAAACTGAGTTTAAGAGGAAATCAGCTGACGTGATCGCTGGAAGACTAATGCTGTTCGGCGATTTCATGGACATTGGCGTTGATGATAAGAAATATGTTGAGATCACTAATCAAGAAGAGGTACTGATGTTTATTTATTTATTTTATTTATTTTATTTATACTCTTTATTGTAGTGGTGTACACCACTCAGAAAAACGAGACAAAAAAAGAGAAAAAACACATGAAGAATGAAGCAGGATACAAAAGGCGGCCTTATCGCTAAGTAGCGATCTCTGCCAGGCATTCTTAGGATTAGGAAAACTAAAAAGAAAACGAATAGGTGGGGTACACTATTTAATACATACAAACGAATATCTACATACTAATACATAAACCAGACTACACAAATACAAAAATACTATTGATAAATATAAAAAATAAATATACTAATACATATCTTAATATACCATAAATACTTAAATATTAGTTTGAGTAGATAAATAAATAATAATAGTCGTCTTTACTGAGCGAGATAATGAGCCTTAACAGCATTTTTAAATATGCCCAGTGACTTCGACTGTCTTATGGGAGTGCACTCCACAATTCAGTAGCTTTGACAGTGAACGAATGCTTATAAAATTTGATTTGATGTTTGAATTGTATCCACATTTTTTTTATCAGGGTATACAATTCATTTGTATTTTAGGATAACGTAAGCACAATATTATATGAACAAAATAATGTTGGAAAATTGTGGATTTAAAATATACGGGGTTAAATAAAATGAACCAGAAAGCTCTCAGCTTTGTAGTTCCTATCATTCAAACGAACAACTTTTGTTCTACGACTTTTCGAAATTCGTTTATAATTTGTTTCATACAAAAAACATAATAAATCATGTTATTTCTGTAGTGACATTACATTGTGAGACCGACATGTGATTCGACAACGTCGAAGAAGTCGGGTCAGTGACCGCATGACATATAGTCGTAGTTCGCGCGCTGTTGCCGATGCATACAGAGTAATAACAAACTAGAGTATCTAATGTAACATATTGAATATTTAATTTAAAACCATAGAGTTGTAGAACCAAAATTGTTAGTTTTTATGTCAACATCTTCAGGCCGGGAGCTTTCTGGTGTTTTTTATTTAACCTTGTATTTGTCGATATATTCAATGTTAATGTAGATCCAGGAACTCTTCTTTATTTCTGGATCCATATGATAAATAAATAAAAATCCTTTTTATTATCCTTAATGTCGATAGTTTAATTGGATAAAGCTATATTAAATTAATTGAATTAATGATAACATTTGTAACAAATTATCTCAGAAAAAAAAAAAAAACTACTACTACTACTAAACTATATGGACTAACTAAACTATAGTATGGACAGTGATGTTTTTCTGTCTATGTCGTCTAGTGATGATAGTTTCCACAGTACATCTTTCCTTCCACTTGATAAAACTCTTGATTCTTGCTTCTCAGATTGTTTGAAGAACCTTAATGTCATTCATATTAATGCACAAAGTATCCCAGCTCATTATCCTGATATGCTTGCATCTTTTGATTCCCGTAACATACATGCTATACTAGTGTCTGAGTCTTGGCTTAAAACTTGTTTACCTTCTACCTCTTATTCGCTGCCAGGTTTTAGGCTTATTCGCAATGACCGTGTTGGTAAGGGGGGTGGTGGAGTAGCGATCTACTTGCGTTCTTATATTCCTTTTACTGTTATTAGTATGTCTTCACAACCCCCCTTACCTGATGCTGCTGAGCACCTACTTGTTGAAGTTCTTATTTCCCATACCAAAATTCTTCTTGGAGTGTTCTATTGTCCACCATACGTTTCTGATTACTTTCGTTCATTTGAATCCTTATTAGAGAAAGAAGTTCCTCTTTATAGCCACTCCATTATTTTTGGAGATTTTAATACTTGTTTACTCAAAAATGATTATCGCAGCAAGAAATTTTTGACTACAGTGGAATCCTGTAATTTGTCTGTCCTGCCCCTTGCTGCTACGCATTATTCTCCTGGTTGTACTCCTTCTCTTCTTGACCTTATTATGGTATCTTCTCCGGATTTCGTCTTTAAGCATGGCCAGTGTCCTGCCGATGCATTTTCTTATCATGATTTGATTTATCTTTCATATAAAATACGTCCACTTAAAGCAAAATCGAGGGTACTTCTGCGGCGTAACTTTGGAGGAATTGACAGCCGTCGCTTGTGTGATGATGCTAGTCATCTGGACTGGGCGGCTATCGCAGCTGTTGACTCAGTTGACCGCAAAATTGAGATATTTAATTCCCTGATAACGCAACTCTACGATACGCATGCTCCGTTAAGACCAATCAAGCTGAAACATCTACCGGCGCCTTGGTTATCAGAAGAGATAAAAATTTTAATGGACAAAAAGATTGCGGCGAAATATAAATACAAAACAAATAATACTGACGCTAACCGGGAAAAATATCATAAAGCACGGAATCGCTGTAATACATTGTGTAGGGATGCTCAACGACGCCATATTCATAAGTCTGTTGAAAGTGGTGACACTGCTAAAACCTGGAAGTTTCTTGAGTCTCTTGGAGTTGGTAAATCATCTCATAGATCTTCTATTAACGTTGATATCGAACTCCTAAATAAACATTTTTCTACTTCTGATACAATTAATAGTTCCGATAAAGAACGTACTCTTAGTATTCTTTCTTCCCACTCAACTCCTAACTTTTTACCATTTACCTTCGAGTCTTTTACTGAATGTGATGTTAAGAAGAGCATAATATCCATTGCATCGAATGCTGTTGGTGTAGATAGCATTACCCGTAATATGATCATTCCAATTCTTGACGTTGTTTCCCCTATTCTAACCCATATCTTAAACTCTTCCATTCTCTGTAGCAAATTCCCTGAAGAATGGAAGTTTGCTCAGATTATTCCTCTACCTAAAAAAAACAACCCTTCATCGTTTTCTGATTTTCGCCCCATTTCTATATTACCATTTCTCTCAAAAGTTCTTGAAAAACTCGTATCTCAACAACTTAGTCTCTTTCTTAATAAGAATAACCTTCTCAGTTCTTTGCAATCTGGCTTTCGTCCTGGTCATAGTACGGCTACTGCTCTTGCTAAAGTAACTGATGATATTCGATGGGCGATGGATAACAAGCAGCTAACAATTCTTATTCTGCTTGACTTTAGCAATGCCTTTAATACAGTTGACTTTGACATCTTGCTTAGTCTTTTACGCTCTATTAACATATCTCCATCAGTAATAGACTGGTTTCGGAGTTACCTCAATGGCCGTCGACAGCGCATTCAGATTGACGAGTCCTTTTCGTCTTGGTGTGATGTAGCGGCTGGGGTACCTCAGGGTGGCGTGTTATCTCCTTTACTTTTTTCTATTTTCATTAACTCTATTACTCAAAACATCTCTTCTCTCTATCACATGTATGCAGATGATATCCAAATATATCGCTCATCTACCCTTCAAAATCTTGGTTCTGCTATTGCAGCTATAAATAATGATATGGCTGCAATTTCTGAGTGGAGCAGGCAATATGGGCTAAAGGTCAATCCTGCAAAATCAAAAGCTATCGTTATTGGTAGCTCAGGAATGATCGCGAGGGTTGATTGGCTGAGCATTCCTTCTGTTATTTATAATGGCATCGCTATTCCTTTTTGTGACTCTGTGAAAGATCTTGGTGTATACCTCGACCGGGAATTGTCATGGACAGTGCATGTCAAAGAGCTGAGTCAGAAAGTGTTTGTGGCGATGAGCTCGTTGCGAAGGCTGCAATCATTTCTTCCAATTCCGACCAAAGTTATGCTAGCACATTCTCTTTTTCTATCTATTCTCGATTATGCGGATGCAAGCTTTCTTAATCTGACCGAGGATCAGCTTAATAAACTTGAGCGTCTTCAAAATCTGGCTATTCGGTTCATATTTGGCCTTCGCAAATATGACCATGTTTCCGTATTTCGACAAAAACTCAAGTGGCTTCCTATTCGTCGTCGCCGGGATATGCATGTACTTTCTCTTCTGTACTGTGTGTTATTTCATCTAAATACTCCCTCGTATTTAAAAGAGAAGTTCACTTTTCTTGGTGAGCAATCTGGTGTAAGATCGTGCCGTGCGCTGACGCTGTGTATGCCTTATCATAAGTCAAAATTTTATAAGCGTTCGTTTAGCGTACGAGCTGTGGAATTGTGGAATGCGCTTCCATTGAGCATACGACGATCCAAATCACTGGCGATATTTAAAAGAGCAGTTAAGGCCCATTATATTGTTAACGACTTTTAATAGTATGTATATATGTACTTACTCATTTATTGTATGTTAAAGTATTTAATTATGTAAGTGTTGTTATTATATATATTAGTTTATTTTTATATTTATTTATTTATTATATTATTTACTTTTTATCTATTTGTGCACACTAGTTTATGTATTGGCATGTAGTTATTTGCATGTATGTATTTTAATATTTGTACCACCAGCAGTCTATTCTCCTCTTCTTTTTTTTTTCCTAATTCTAAGGTTGCCTGGCAGAGATCGCTATTAAGCGATAAGGCCGCCTTTTGTATTACTACTTCTTTCGATGTTTCTGTTTTTGTTACATTTTAAATGTTGTGGTATACAAATAAAGAGTTTAATAATAATAATAATAAACTATAAACTTAAAACTACGTATGCAACATTTCATCGTGAAAGCGTAACAAGCAAACCCACTTCGCATTAAAAAAAAATCTTCGTTTCTTTAACCAACTACCAGTTAGCCCTTGAATGCAATCATGCAGCGTCAGGTGGTAGCGGGCTGACCTGTTAAGACGTAAATAATCGCTACCTTGTCAATGGGATGGTAAGTAACATCGGCCCAAGTCTTCCACGAGATAAAAATTACTAACTAGATATAATTTACTTTTTTTTTTGGATTTAGAAGAAGAAACTTTATTGCACGTATAACATACAGGAAAAGAAACAGTAAGGAGTATACAGTACACAATGTAGACATGCAAAGGCGGCCTTATTGCTGCAAGCAATCTCTTACAGGCAACCTTTGTAGATAGGACTTACAGCAAGAGAACGGGATAGTGCCAAGAGTGTTGATAGATATACATAAATACCAAAATGTAAAGATACAAATACATATATAATTTAAATAAATATACGTAATATATAAAATATACCTACATGATATATAAATAGAAAATATACATAATATATATAAATATATAACAAACATAATATATATAAGTAGATTTTAACACAGTTAAAAAAAAAAAAAAAAGAATATAAAGAATCTACTTCAAATTTCATCACTCAAAGAGAGGTAGTAGTCCTTCAGACGACTCTTAAATATCGGAAGGGAACTACTTCCACGGGATTTAGTTATACAACTATGTTTATAAGAATCTTTTTAACAGCTGAATGAAGTTCTGTCGCATTACCTGAACGAGTATAATCTATCTACGACGGCTCCTTTAGACCTCGTTTTATTTGAAGACGCAGTGGCGCATTTATGTCGTCTCTCAAGAATTATGAGGCAGCCTATGGCGAATGCTTTACTATTGGGTATGGGAGGATCAGGTATGTTACATACATACATATATACAATATACTACGGAAACACACACGTCGCCATCTAGCCCCAAAGTAAGCGTAGCTTGTGTTATGGGTACTAAGATGACTGTTGAAAACTTTTAGGATTAATATAATAATGTTGAGTTGACCGTTGTTGTTCCGATTGTCGTTTCTGTCAATGGTCTTCTCGCGAAAAGCTTCGACCAACATCTCAAGAAGCTTTCGCTTGGTTGTTGGATCAAGGGTAGGATACAGAAGGCAGTAGTCCTTGAAACGGCGCGTATTGTGAGGAGGTTCCTCACTCTGGAGCCCTGACCACCGGTTGCTTGGGTATTCAAAAGCCCCGCAAGCGGAAGGTGGAAGTTTTTTTTTTTTTTTTTTTATAAATTTTTAATAGTGTTTTTTAATTTATTTTTAAGCATTGTTAATAATTTGAAAAAAAAAAAAAATAAAAAAGATTAATAATAAATGATAGATAAAAAAAAATAATAATATTTATTTAAAAACAAGAACACACTTCATTAAACAGACCCTTCACAATCGACTGTCACAGACAGTGTGCAAATGTTTATAAAAATAAAAAATAAAATATAAATTACATTACAATTTAAAGAATAAAAATACAATAATCAGAAAGAAGTAATAATGTCATTTTAAATTAAGTAGGAAAATAATACAATTGCAAATGTTGTTATACAGTTAGAAAAGTTAACTAAGTGGGTATATTGCTGTCACTAAGGTATTCTTTTACACTATAATAGTATACAAAAATACTTAATAATATACTGAAAAAAATTCTATGGCGTTGCCCGTACCCACGATCGGCCTATTGGCCGCTTGGAGATGACCCGTACGCAGTAGAGATTATTGTAAAAGAGCTCGTCTGTGGAAATCCACAATGTTCCTTGAATACACATTGCACTCAACTATTACTGTTAAATAACTTAATTACAGCCGATAGACATCTGCTGCTAGTTGGTAAGGATCCACTCCACGCTCCATAATCTGCCGAATGCGTAAGGCGATTCCGGGGTGTCATTTCCGCGTTCCAACTAAAGTATCGTTAGAATAACTCATTCATCTAAGTCGGTCAATAGCATGCATATTTATTATAACAACTGATAACTAAGATGGAAAATATGGAAAAGTTTTGGGTAGTCGCGTAAATATAGACTAGGATATTTTAGAGATTACGAAGTCCGAGAATGGTTTGTAACTTAACGTTCATTGGCAGGTCGACAATCTTTGTCTCGGTTGGCGGCTAATATGGCTGAACTGCAATGTATGCAAATTGAAATCACTAAGGCGTACGGTCAGGCCGAGTGGCGAGACGATCTCAAGAAGACCATGCTAAAGGCTGGCGCTGAGAATCGTGGGATCGTCTTTTTGTTCTCCGACGCTCAGGTCAGTTTAATTTATTATTATTATTTTTTTATATTAATAGCGGGTCACCTGAATTAAACGAGCAAGTGGGTCACCTGATGGTAAGTGATCACAGCCGCCCATAAACATCTGCAGCACCAGAGGAGCCACCGATTCGTTGCCGGCTTTTAAGGAGTTTGTTTATCCGCCCCTTGAATAACCCTAGATTGTATTTCTGAGGAAACACATCAGATGGGAGATTGTTCCATAATTTGCAAGTGCGCGGTAGGTATTATGGATAGGAGACATTTTCTTAACGGAGAAAGCTTGTCTTTTGCCTTATCTTCTCCCACAGTTTTATCGACTCCTAGCATAGGCCGTGCTAGGGCGTTACTATCATCGCTTAAAACAGTATTATCTTAATAATACAGCTTTTTTTCCTCTTCCTTTTTTCAGTTAGCCCTTGACTGCCATCTCACCCGCTGGTTTGTGATGATGCAGTCTATGATGGTAACGGGCTAACCTGTTAGGGGTGTAGCAGTTATAAACCATCGTAAACAATACGGGAACGCTAAATCACGTAGCAACACCTCTTTGTTTGTTAATACTGCTTTAGGCGATGGTACTAAGGCGCCTATTGACATGACAAGCGAAAAGAGTTGTTTTCTATTTAAAGACAACTAGCTGACCCGTGCAACTTCGTCTGCACCAGATCGGTTATTACCGGAAAAATTACATTTTCTAAAAATGAATCCTAGCTAGATCGATTTAAAGCCCTCGAAACCCCCTTTATACTAAATTTCATGAACATCGTTGGAGCTGATTCCGAGATTCCAATTATATACATACAAGAGTTGCTCGTTTAAAGATATAAGATAAATATTAAGATATTTGGGTTTTCTCTAATTTTTTATAACTGTTAAAATTCCCTTTATTACTTCCTAAATCTGAGCTAAAAACGTATTATTATATCGCAGATCTATATATATTCTATCGCATAGTAGATATCGCAGAAAAACTGAACCAAGTTTTAAACAAAGAATTTAGAACATACAGAAGCCGTGTACTAACGACTAATATTGAAGCATCAGAAACCACTCCACTTTAGTAGAGTTTCTCGAACAGGCCGTTAGTAACTTCATTCAATTAGTTGTTGACAGTAATTAGTTTACCACTAATGTTCTAAACGTTTACCATAAAATGGGAAAAATTTGTGCGCTAGTAACATTCCGCGGGTGTAAATTAATTAAATAAATACTTCGACAATACACATATCGCCATCTAGCCCCAAAGTAAGCGCAGCTTGTGTTATGGGTTCTAAGAGGAATGATGAACATTTTTATGAATAATATACATAAATACTTATAATATACAGATAAACACTCGGACACTGAAAAACATTCATGTTCATCTCACAAACATGTTGCAGTTGTGGGATTCGAACCCACGGCCATGGACACAGAAAGCAGGGTCGCCGCCCACTGCGCTAGTCGGCCGTCAGAACGTGAGACGTGCTCGGAGCGTTTCCTCTGCCTTTAGACACAACGCACTGTGTTCAATAATGGCGGATTCTGTGTGTTCTTAATTCTGTGGTTTTACACTTACAGATAAAAATGGAATCATTTCTTGAAGACCTGAACAATATACTGAGTTCAGGAGACGTCCCGAACATATACGAAGCTGAAGATTTAGACAGCATCTTCATGTCAGTTAGACATGCTGTTATGGAAATGAACTTGCCCGCTACAAAGGCAAACCTATTTGCTTGCTACCAGAAACGTGTGCGAAGCAATCTGCACATAGTTGTCGTTATGAGTCCCGTTGGAGAGGTTAGAGTACTTTGCGAGATATTTGCTTCATCAATACAGCCAGGTTACGTTTGATGAATTTCTTATTGAAATCATATTAAAAACAGTTTGCTTTAATCGAAGCATGTCCAAAATTAAATGACCGCATGAATGACATAACAACATGCTGATACTGTCAAAACTGAAAAAAGTTCCAATTTGACAGCACAATCCCCATCTGAAATTTAAATTTGTCAATTTTCCCCCAGTAACAAAATGATCCGCCATTTATTGAATATATTAGTAATAAAATGTGTTAAATGAAGTACCGCTCAACCGATTTTGTGCAAACTTCACATAAACCATCTATCTAATAGTTCGAACAAAGTCTCCACATTTGGTTTCGATAGGTGAGCCCGTTCTTGAGTTATAAAATTACAACGAAAAGTGGCATTGATTTTTATATATATAGATTTAAGTATTTAATGTAAATAATGTATTTAAGAATGTAATGTAAATAAGTAAATAATATACTAGCTTTAATGTTCTAGCACATTTCCGGTGTTTAGAAGTCGTGCTTTTGGCGCTGTATCACGGTGCGAAGAACGCGGTTGCCATTGTTATCAGAAGCACATTAGGTTTATGGACACATGGCGGTAGTTTTTTTTTTTTTTTTTTTTTATAATAATAGCGGGCAAACGAGCAAGTGGGTCACCTGATGGTAAGTGATCACCGCCGCCCATAAACATCTGCAGCACCAGAGGAGCCACCGATGCGTTGCCGGCTTTTAAGGAGTTTGTTTATCCGCCCCTTGAATAACCCTAGGTTGTAATTTTGAGGAACACATCAGATGGGAGATTGTTCCATATTTGCAAGTGCGCGGTAAAGAAGATCTGGTACTTCGAACAGTAGAAGAATACCAGGCATCCAGATGATGAGGGTGGTAGTTTGTTTAGACGTGTTTGTTACATGCCCTGCGATATGTTGCACTTTTTACAATAGTTTTTCATTAACCATCGTGTGAGCCATCTGCTTGGTCCTGCAATTATAATTAAATAAAAAGGCCAGACTCAATTGCTTATCTTTAATATATATAAAACGGAGGCCGCGGTGGCACCTCATTATCGTGGGCGAGTTCTTCTTCTTGATCCGATTGCATAATTGTGGGTACTCGGGCAAATAAACGCGAGAAGCTAATCACATGATTTATTGCACACAATATTTCCACTCCGAATAATAATTAACACACTGTAGTTCACACAGATATCACTTTTAAACACTTTGTAAATAACTAGGTAAATAGCACTATGTAGCGAACGATGGGTTTGGCGCGGCGGTGTGACTAGAGACCATGCTCCACTAAGCTCTCAACAACTACTGTTTACCGGGCACCAGCCCTACTCTAAACGAACCGTCAACCCCCGCCACACCAACCCCACCCAGGTTTGAATGTCAAACTCAACCGAACGATTGACCTCAAAATGTCCAAGTCAATTGAGTGACTTAATTTTGAATGTCGAAGTCAATTGAGCTATTAAATAAACTAGAACAAACAATACCTGAGTTCGCACATAGACGGCGCTTCACAATTTTGTGTAGTACAACTATTTTATAACAGATGGCGTTCTAAATAATAATCACTTTAATTTTAATCTCCGACATATAAATCTCCTGTCACGATGTTTGTCCGCGATGGACTCCTAAACTACTTAACCGATTTTAAATTAAATTGGCACTCCGTGACCAGTCTGCTCCAACTTAAGAGATAGGATAGCATAGATCTTTAATTATAGTCGCAATTTTATTTTATTGCAAATTATTTGTCTATAATTAATTTACAGTCACATGTTTTATATATATACTACTATGCTCATTTAAGGCTTAGCGATACTGAATACTTTAAAAACAAAATCACACGCACACGAATACGCGGGTAAGAGCTAGTACTTAGTATATATATATCTAAAAAACAAGGATTCAAAATTTTGACTAACGCCAAAATATCTTTCAACTTTTACAGATCTTCAGGGCTCGCCTGCGGCAATTCCCATCACTTGTCAATTGTTGCACCATTGACTGGTTCAGCGAGTGGCCCAAATCCGCTTTGGAGTCGGTGGCGAGGCATTTCTTCTTTAACATGCCTGAACTGCGCACCACTGATGAAGTCATTGAGTCTTTAGTTGTAAGTATTCCACAAAACTTATTTCATCGTTTTGTTTTGTTCTCTTCAAGGTGATCTCACCAGATGTTGGATAGAAGCAGGCCTTACTTTGCGAAAATCCATAATCTTAATATATATAAATCTCCTGACACGATGTTTGTCCGCGATGGACTCCTAAACTACTTAAGCGATTTTAAATTAAATTGGCACACCGTGAGCAGTCTGGTCCAACTTAAGAGATAGGATAGCTTAGATCTTTAATTATAGTCGCAATTTTATTTTATTGCAAATTATTTGTCTATAATGCTTGCTAGATTCTCCTTCTGTTCGCGGAGTATAGCAAATTAAGCTTAATTTTCATAACTTAAAATTTTTTTCATAAGTTAAATTCCGATGGCAGTCTAAGATGTTAACTCTTTTCTTCATGTCTGTATCTTAAGCTATGTGTTGCCGGCACAACAAGTCCTTTTGCAAACTGGAAGACTGACCTGTTATTTTTATTTCAGCATATCATTGCGACGGGCTACCTGCGTGAGTTAGACTCGTTTAGGAATGTTTTTGTTGGTTTAATAAGTATCATTTTTCGGATCAAATGGATGATGATTCTTTAAGCATCTGCGTTATATATTTTCTGACTATTTTGGAGAAGTTCCTTCGTGCATTCATTCTGATTTATTTGTAATTCTTAAACTAGTTTTAATAGGATATGAACGAATGTATAAATGAATACACTTTTATTGATACACACAAAAGAATCACAAAAATACAGATACAAAAGAGCGTTAATGTAGAACGTACAATTTGGCGGCCTTATCTCTCTCGTAAGCGCTCTCTTCCAGGCAACCAAAGGCGTAGAAAAAAATGCTATATATACTTGGCGGTGGTACAACGTACATATATATTATACTAGCTGTTGCCCGCTTCTTCGACTGCGTTTGATTTTGTTTTTTGATGTGGCATTTAATTTAGTTGTAGCTCTAAAAAAAATTAAGTTTTAGTGTTCAGTATCGCTTAGCCTTAATCAAGGGTTTGCTGCTGTCCGCTGAGGAGTTTTGTCCTCTATCTCCAACCACATTCATCTGATCTACACAAAGTTTGGGCAAAATTAAACACATATTATAACCTCTATAGTACAAAAATAATTATTTAAATCGGTTATAATTTTTCGGAGTTATGGTGTAAAAACGTCAAACACTTTCATCCCCTCTACCAAAGGAACCGAGCTTAATGTCGGGATGAAAAGTATTCTATATTACTTCTAACACTTCCAAAAATATGTGTACAAACTTTCATGAGGATCGTTTAAGGAGTTTTTGCGTGAAAGCGTAACAAACAAACTTACATTGACATTTATAATGTTTATAATGTTCTTTGTTTAGTCTGTGTGCTGTTTCGCCCACCAAAGCGTAGTGGATGCGAGTACTAAGTTCCTCGCGCAACTTAATCGCCTTAACTACGTAACACCTATGTCGTACATGGAAATGCTGGGAGCTTACGCCGAGATGTTCAGAAAGAAGCAAACCTCTATACTCACAGAGTCCAATGCTCTTAAAACTGGTAAGAACACAGAGAAGTGAACTTATATTGAACTAGCTGCTCCCCACGGACTCACCTACACTTATGGTATTAATTCGAGATTAAGCTGCACAGCTTTGAGTGAGTGACACGTGGGTTATACATTTATTTAATTAATTTATAACATATTGTACATAATTTATAACATAGCAACTACAAAATACAAATAAAAAACTTCACAAAATATTTACATGTATAATATTTGTAGGTTATAATTATTAGGTTGGTACATTGACATTGCAAAATACCTATGTGTAATTGTAAAACAATCCAATTGTTCATTGACTACTGAACTGTGTCCCAGTAGTCAGTTAAACGGACTTATTTTAAACATTTCATTATCTCCTTAACAACGTCTATAAGAACATTTTGTAAAGTGCAAGGTTTATCTACACAACATAGTTTGATAATCAACATTAATAAACGTTGTTTTGTTGTGGAATTATATTCTATGCAAAGTAATTTTTGTTGAAAAACAATTTTAATTTTTTCATTATTTTTAAAAAAATAAAACAAAATGCGTCATTGTGGCTTATTTACAATAGGTAGGAGATCCATAATATTTTTTTAGATCAACTAAAATCAATTTTCAGTACAAAGTATTTATTTCAGCTTACGTGGTATAATAGATAGGTATATAGTATTGTAGCGCTACTAGATTTCTGAAGAGCTACTTAATTAGCTTAGTTACCTAAAGGTGATACTGATATAATGATTTATGAAAAAAATACTTTTAAATCTAGTAATTCGAAGAAATTATAACACCCTATTTTATTTTCTAGGAATGAGTATTAATTTCTTAAAAACCAATAGATTGAAATCGCAAAATTCAAAGGGTCCATTTGAAATTACTTAGTTCTCAGAAGGGTGTTTTGTAATCATTCAATAAAACGGGTTTCAATTTCCATAGAAACTAGAGTATCGATAAATTCATTTATTCATTTCACCAATCCTATCTCACTCCATCTTTATTGGAACCTTTTTACTTTTAAGATAATTAAGACGTTTTATTTTCCAAATAATGAACAGGTCTGAACAAACTCAACCAAACAGAAGTAGAAGTAAAACAACTGCAAATCGAACTGGCAGAGTTGAAACCATTAATGGAGAAGGCAGCCGAGGAAACCAGAAAAGTGATTGAACAAATCGCCGTTGACACCGTGAGTTAATTTAATGAAATGATAATATAATTCTAAAAGTCTGGTTGATAACAATATAAATAAATGATGAAATGAATGATGAGTTAATTTTCTAGGAAAAATATTAGCATCATCAGCGTCATCATCACATCAACCCATTACAGGGTACAGGTCTCCTCCCACAATGAGAAGGGGTAAAGGCCGTGATCCACTTGAGAACGTTATGGAAAACTGTTAGGCTTGCAGGTTTCCTGAAGATGTTTTCCTTCACCATTAATATTAGCATCATTTTTAAAATAAATAAATAAAACTCAAAACAGTTTTGATAAACAAAAATTATCTTTAACAAATATTTATTTTTGTTTTAATTGCTTAACATTATTCAGGAAATAGCAGAAGATGCTAGAATAAAAGTGGAAAAGGAACAAGGCATAGCTGAATTGATGGCAAAGGAAACCACTGCAATGGCTGAAGATGCGCAGAGAGATTTAGGCAAGATTTTTTTCATTGATTCGCTTTATGCTATTTATATTTTCTAAGAGAACCAGCTGAAAGTAGCAATTAGATATTTTGAGAGGATATTCTTCGAGTTTTCGGGTGCTCGTGAATATTCTTTTATAAATTTTGGTTTACCTTTTAACAGACTTAAACAGGGACCGAAAATTCTTATTAAAGTCTGTCATTTCAAAGTTCCAAATCAAGTGAATTTAAATTTGAAATTAATTAATCAAGATATTTTCTACAAATTGGATGTGTTAACTTTTATTTAAATGCCTATAATGCCTATATCTTGCTCTCGGAAGGTGGGCACAGACACCGCGATAATTTTTTATTTTGTTTCACGGGTTATAAGAAGTTCAGATTTAGTTGCTGGCAACCCCTAATTCATTTATATTTTAAGAGCACTGAGGATTCTCACTGCTCTTTACGCACTTTGTGCCTACTGCAAACTTTTCAATTACGACGCGTGATTAATTATATACTATCTGTAATAATAGATGAAGCAATGCCAGCGCTAAGGGCAGCTGAGAAGGCCTTACAAGAACTAAACCGTAATGACATAGTGGAAGTGAAAGCTATGAAGAAACCACCTGCAGGCGTACTGCTGGTTATCGAATCATTATGTGTGGTATTCGACATCAAACCTATTAAGGTCAGTGATTAGAAAATAATCAAATCAATCAACACTTCAATTACATTATTATTGTAAATGAACATGAACAGTCGACTTACAAGAAATGGTCATAAATAAGTGTCATCTGCATATCATCTGCGAAAGGTACAGAAGTCGTTTGTGGGATTGAGTATACGCTTTTATAATATGATTCCTAACGTGATTTTGGACCTACCAATGCATAAGTTTAAAGAATATGTTAAAACACATTTATTACAGCGAGGTTACTATACAATTGATGAATTTCTTAATGACAAGGTTGCTTGAAAGCATTCGGCTCCGCTTTCATCTCTCACAAGATAGAAAAATTAATGTTAAAATGTCAAATATAAATTGTTGATGTTGGAAAAGGGCAACTGCTGAGTTTCTTGCCGGCTTCTTCTAGGTAGAATCTGCCTTCCGAACCGGTGGTAGAGTCACTACAAACAGACAGACTTGACGGTCCAAAATTCCAAAATACTTACCAAAGTACTTGAAATAAATAAATATTCAATTTTCAATTTTCAATTTTGAACGTATGATCAGGATATAAAAAGAAATTTAATGTAGTTCCAAACGATGTCTGTTATCGTCTGTGTCCCGGATAAGGACATAAAATACTTTTAACATGGGAAATTTAGAGTATACGGGAAATATTTGTTAAGGATTAATTGCAGGAAGGTGGGCTGTTATTCAAACAATACCTGCGATGAAATATAAACAAGAGTGTATTTTGCTGATGGAAATTTAACATTTATACTACACACTCGTGCGTAGTTGCCGTATTCCAGCATATTGGAGTCCTACATATCATCACTTTAACATCGCAACTTGCTGTGTTATATTACGTTTATTCATCTGCGGATCTCCTCAATAAATTTTTTCTCAGTAAAACTTCGACCCGGGCACTTTATATAAGAAACAATAATACTATATTTACACAGGAGCAAGGACCTGGTTTTGGACAAAAAGTCTTGAACTATTGGAAACCAGGCTCGCAAATGTTGGCTGACCCAACCGCATTCTTGGACTCCCTCATGAAGTACGACAAGGAGTCCATAACTGAGGAGATGATCAAGAAGCTCAAAAAATACGTCACCGATCCTAACTATGAGCCAATGAAAATTTTAAAGGTTTTTAATTTTATAATTTGCGTTGTATATCCACTGTACGGTTGTATTAGTACCACTCAAAATCAATAATCGATGTGATCCAAAATTTACAGATAACAGACTATAGGAAAGATGCTATCTTCCTCCTCAACTTGACATCTGAAAATTTTGGACTAGACTAATTACGACTATTAATTTCGGGTATTGATATAACTCATTTATTTTCTACTTCAAACGGACAAAAAGAACAAGTGTGTTTCTGGTACTAATATTTTAGTATTATTATAAGTCGTTCAAAAGTTCCTTGGACACTCCTATTACAGCATCACACATCCAGTCCCAAAATGGTGGCCAAAGAGTTTTATACTATTTCAAATGAGCAATTTTGAAACATAACATCGGTACCCTAATCGCTTGACGGTATGTCTACACTAGAAAGATAATAACTAGCGATGATTAAAAATTCCTGCAGCCTATTTAGATCTGAGTGAATTCTATCAATACCACTTTCAAGTTATCCAACCATAAGTCAAATAAATCAATCAGGATTCTGGCTTATTGTTTGATTGTTACCATGTACTGTAGCTTAATTTTATTTTAAAACCATTTTAGATATCACAATATTTTTCAAATGCAGGTCTCCAAAGCGTGCATGTCTTTATGCATGTGGGTGCACGCAATGTACAAATTCTATCACGTTAATAAGGCAGTTGCACCCAAGAAGGAAGCTCTTGAGCGCGCGACGAAAGAACTAGCTGCAGTTGAAGGTGGCTTAACTATTCTTTATTGCCATTTGATAGCTAGGGATGGCAGTGACGGTTTAAGATTTTCTCCTTAATAGTTTTTTTTTGCCGCCGCCCTGTGTCCATCAACCTGAGGTGGTGAGGTGTTAAGTCTTATTTGCCTGTGATAACACCGGCAACAACGCACTTCAAACCAGAACACGGCATTGCAACAGTGCAATGCCGCTAGGCGGTTAATATCAGGTGAAGGAAATCATCTTGAGTAATCGTTGAGTAAACGTCCGGAAAGTGTTCTCCAGTGTTCCCAAAGGCGTGCGAAGTTTACTAATCTACACTTGGGCAGCTGTAGATTGCCTTTCGGATGATGATTTATTCGAAAACGTATATTGTATAATATAGGTAGTTTCAACTCAAGAAGAAAAGTGACGCGATGAAAAAGTTCACCATCACTATTGTTGGTTATTTGAACCAGCACACGAGAAATTACAGGTATTATACAGTACAGGAAGAAGAATAAACGACCAAATCTTGCAGCGGAGTAAACGATTTTGATCATAAACAATAAACAATTATAGTATTAGGTTCCTTTCACACTATCTAGTCATAAACATAGTTAGTCCACACTATCAGCTTAATCGTGCTGCTGTCATTGGCGTTGACAATTATAATCCATAAAAACTTATCCGTGTTTTACAGCAATGTTGGCAAACGCCAAGTCGAAAATGCAAGCTCTCCTCGAAGGCATTGCAAAATTGAACGCTTATCTTCAAGAGAAGGAAGATGAAAAGAGAAAAATGGAGGACGACATTAATCAGTGCTTGGCAAGAATGGATCGTGCTAACAGGTGAAACAAAGCAAGGCTTAATCCGTTTGTCCGTTAATCGTAAATATAAAATTTCTTTCTTCCTTATTTTACTCTCACAAAACCTAAGACAGCGTCGATTGGTTGAGATAAAAGAGCAAAATAACAATTAAACCATGAAGTCTTTTCGCAACTTTTTTGTGATAAAAAGGTTGACTAAAGTATAACATACTGCAAAAGTGATGTTCTTAAAATTTTCTTATCATAATTTACACTCACGAATTCAAAATGAACGTGGTTGAGACAAAGAACAAAAAAAGGTTTTAACCAGGGAGTCTTTTCAATCCTTTTTTCAGTCGCTGCAAGTTAGACTAATATTAAACAAGTTGCAAACGTGACTCTCTTGCAATTTGCTTACCATATTTTACTCTCACGAACTCAATTTGCAGTGTTGCTGATGAGGTGATATTGTAGTACTACGAAAATGGTCTTAAAATATTTAAAACTAGCTGACCCGCGCAACTTCGTCTGCCTTTTCATAATACTCGGTTTATTAAGCTCTACAACACTTCTCTAGAACTCAATCATGAGTCTCTCATAATTGAGGAAGAGTTCATAAGAAACTTTTTAATTCAACTGTTTTTTCGCCGCCTTACTTACTTACGCCGCAAATTTCGCTACCCGGGAAGAGTATTTTCACATTTCGGGTCAAAATGGATATAGGATACCTTTTGTCTAACGGTTCCTGTGATATTTTTAATAACCGAAAAATGCGAAAAAACTCCAGTGATTTATGAAAAACTTGTCGACGTGGTATCAGTTAGTCTTGAATAAAGATATTTTTGACTTTAACTTTGGATTTAACATCAGCCAGTTTTTGACTATTTCTTATATGTAATGCAACACAATGACTCAATCTATTTAGTTCTTTTCAAAAAAATGTTCTAGATTGCTAAACGGATTATCAAGTGAACGTGTCAGATGGATTCGAACTATCAAAGACTTGGATATTGCGCAAGTGAATTTAATTGGAGACATCATGTTAAGTGCTTGTAAGATATATTTCATTTATACTATTCGTTAATATTTTGAAGAATAGTAATTTTATTGTAATAAATATTTGACGGCTAATGACGACGGAATAATGACGGCCGATTGGCGCAGTGGGCAGCGAGCCTGCTTTCTGAGCCAAGGCCGTGGTTTCGATTCCCACAACTGGACAATTGTGATGAACATGAATGTTTTTCATTGTCTGGGTGTTTATCTATATACAATAAGTATTTATGTATATTATTCATAAAAATATTCATCGGTTATCTTAGTAACCAAAACACAAGCTACGCTTACTTTTGGGCTAGATGGCGATGTGTTTATTGTCGTAGTATATTTATTTATTTATTATTTATCCCAAAGTATACAATTTGGCGACCCTATCGCTACATAGCGATCTCTTCCAGGCAATGGCGTCAAACACAGCTCAAGAAGGTAAATAAATAATAAATAAATATACTACGACATTACACACACCGCCATCTAGCCCCAAAGTAAGCTTAGCTTGTGTTATGGGTACTACGATAGCTGTTGAATATTTCTATGAATATCATACACAGAATTACTTATAATATACAGGTAAAAACCCAGACACTGAAAAACAATCATGTTTATTTGTTTTGTTCACACGAACATTTTCCAGTTGTGGGAATCGAACCCACGGCCACGACTCAGAAAGGATGTTCGCTGTCCACTGCGCCAGTCGGCCGTACGAAGGTGGGAAAGTATTTTATGAATTACAGTCTGTTATAAAGCAGTTTTTCTTCATCATTTTCCACCCATTACTGGCCCACTACAGCGTATGGGCATCCTCTTAGAAAGTGAAGTGATTGGTAGAATTTACAAGCCTTTAAGAATGCTATAAAAACTCTCAGCCATGCAGGTTTCCAACTCTCAGCCATGCAGGTTTCAAACTCTCAGCCATGCAGGTTTCCAACTCTCAGCCATGCAGGTTTCAAACTCTCAGCCATGCAGGTTTCCAACTCTCAGCCATGCAGGTTTCCAACTCTCAGCCATGCAGGTTTCAAACTCTCAGCCATGCAGGTTTCCAACTCTCAGCCATGCAGGTTTCCAACTCTCAGCCATGCGGGTTTCCTCACGATGTTTGCCTTCGCCGTTTTAGCAATTGATATTTTAAGTCGGGTTGATGGTCTAAACGTCTGTTATCTTTATTTATACTTTTGAAGGTGCTGTCGGATATGTTACACCGTTTACAGATGAATTCCGAAGAGACCTACTCAATCAATGGATAAACCATATCGTGGTAAATATAAATATACGCGAACTATTTTCATCTTACAAAAGTAACACTGTTAATTTTTTCTGTGTATACTCTTCAATGGTCATTATTTTTAACCCATTACCGGCCTAACACAGTGCACGGGTCTCCTCCATGGAGGTGTCCTTACGATGTTTTCCTTCACCGTTAATGCAAGTGATATTTTAATTGCTTAAAACGCACATTACTCAGAAAAGTTAGAGGTGTGTGCTGGGATTCTAACACGGCTCCCCGAAAATTAAGTCGAACTCCTACCCTCTGGGTTCTCACCGCTTGTAAACATTAATAAACAAAAAAAATACTAAGAAAATTAAATTATTACTTTGGTAAATAAGGAGCATCCCATATCGAGTGAGAATTGCACGATGCGGCGGCGGTATCAATTCAATCAAAAAAAAATTTGAATAGGCAATTCATTTGATCAGCTGCTTCCTAATTTCTAAATGCAGAAATTATTGTTTTCATAATTTAAAACTTGGCAGTAAACTTGAATAACTTTGAATGTTCCTAAGAGTTAGTCAATAGCAACTGGAACCTTGCAACTCTCTTGATGGGATATCTACCGACGCTGTCAACGTGAACTGGAAATCGTAATCCGTAATCCGAGTAAGATGATCATGAGCGAGCATGGTCATCAAACTTATCTTATAATATACTAGCGGACGCCAGCGCCATCTGTCGGGCTGATTTGTGTATCTAAACCATCCAGGGTGCTACCCAAACGTATACCAAAAAATTCATTCAATCGGTCCAGACGTTTAGGAGGAGTTCAGTGACATACACACGCACACAAGAAATATATATATAAAGATAAGAAATGATAACATAAGTTTGATGTTAAGTTGATCATACTCAGATTTGGATAGAAGCAGGCGTTACATTGTGAAATTACATCATATATTATCAAAATTAAGCTTAATTTGCTATACTCCGCGAAAAGCAGGAGAATTTGTACGGTGTTATTTTTAACTTCAATCTTTATACTCCACACCAAACAGACCACTACTCAGATGAAAATTGTTTCAGTAATAAATACGAGATAGAATTATTTGGTAATATAATAGGTGAAAGAAAATAAAATCTAAAAATTCTTTGCAGGAAATAAAAGTACCGCATACAAGAGGTGGAACACCGCTTACGATTCTTGGCGACGCAGTTGTTATAAGGTAATGGAAATTTAACAACTATTGTTTCTACGGAACTTTTGTCGACCTGTCTGGCGCAACGGTGAGCGCTGTGAATTTAAACAGGAGGTCCCGGATTTGGGTATTTATGATTTCTGAATTTACTCTGGTCTGGTCTGGTGTGAGGCTTTGGCCGTGGCTGGCTACCACCCTGCCGACTAAGACGTGCCGCTAAGCGATTTAGTGTGCCGGAGGTCGCGTAGAAATCTGTAAAGGACTACCATATTCCCTAACAGGTTAGCCCGTTACCATCTTAGACTGCATCATCTTTTACCATGAAGTGAGATTGCGTTGAGTCTCAGAAAGCAGGCCCACTGCGCCGATTGGCCGTCAAAGTGTTATTCATGTTCATCCTACATTACCGGCCCGGTGCAGGGCACGGGTCTCCTCCCACAATGAGACGGGGTTAAGGCCGTAGTCCACCACGCTGGCCCAGTGCGGATTGATGGACTTCACACATCTCTGAGAACATTATGGAGAACTCTCAGGTATGCAGGTTTCCTCACGATGTTCCCTTCACCGTTAAAGGTTCAAGTTACTCAAACTCATATTTAAGTATTTATGGTATATTAAGATATGTATTAGTATATTTATTTTTTATATTTATCAATAGTATTTTTGTATTTGTGTAGTCTGGTTTATGTATTAGTATGTAGATATTCGTATGTATGTATTAAAAAGTGCACCCCACCTATTCGTTTTCTTTTTAGTTTTCCTAATCCTAAGGTTGCCTCGCAGAGATCGCTACTTAGCGATAAGGCCGCCTTTTGTATCCTGCTTCATTCTTCATGTGTTTGTTCTTTTTTGTCTTGTTTCTTTGTTTGAGTGGTGTACAAATAAAGAGTATAAATAAATAAATAAAGCTAGTGATATTTTAATTGCGTAACATTATTTTTAAGAAATTGGCAAATGTACGGTCTACCGCGTGATCCACTGTCAGTTGAATCCGCTGTGCTGATGTCCAACTCAAGACGCTGGCCTCTCATCATTGACCCTCAGACGCAAGCCAACAAGTGGATTCGAGCTATGGTGAATTTTTAACATCATTTTAACGACCAATGAACGGTCCACTTCAGAGCAAAGGTCTCAATAATTAGCATTGTGTGCCAGTGGACGATCAATGAAATAAATAGATAAATATACTACGACAATACACACATCGCCATCTAGCCCAAAAGTAAGCGTAGCTTGTGTTTTGGTTACTAAGATAACCGATGAATATTTTTATGAATAATATACACAAATAAACACCCAGACACTGAAAAACAATCATGTTCATCACAGAAACATTTTCCAACCCACGGCCTGGGTCCTCAGAAAGCAGGGTCGCCGCCAATCGGCCGTCAAACACGTCTTTAACATTTGTTGCACACATACTCGTATATTATAACAGAAGTTTTTTTTCTCGATATTGATCGCCACAATTGCGAATTAGTAGAATTTACACGCCTTTAAGAAAACTATAGAAAACTCTCAGGCATGCTGGCTTCCTCACAATGTTTCCGTTAAAGCAAGTGTTAAGTTAAGTTGTTGTTTAAGGCGCACTTAACTTAGAAAAGTAAGAGGTGCGTGCGGACCGCGTGCTATCACCGCTTTTTTACCTCGGCTATTACTGCTATTCTAAGCTACGAGCTAAGTATATGACCTTAGTTTGCGATTTTATCTAAATCGCCTGATACGACACCGACGGGAAGAGGAGGGCATCGACAGGAAAGGGGGGGGGGGGGGGGGGGTGTGTTTACATATTTACTCAAGAATGGCCTTCACGCCACGATCTACTGTTTATTATTGTTTTATATTGTTAGAAGCACATTATATCAACGGCTGGATTGCCAGTTATTGTCATCATCACATCAAAACATACCTATCGTAACTTACGCGGTAACTTATAAAACTACTAGCTGTTGCCCGCGACTTCGTCTGCGTTGGATTTTGTTTTTTGATATGGCATTAAATTTAGTTGTAGATCAAAAAAAAAATTAAAGTATTCAGTATCGCTAAGCCTTAAATGAGGGGGGGCTGTCCGCTGGGAGTTCTGTCCTCTATCTCCAACCACAGTTTGGGCAAAATTAAACACATATTATAACCTCTATAGTGCAAAAATATTTATTTAAATCGGTTATAATTTGTCGGAGTTATGGTGTAAAATCACCAAACACTCATCCCCTCTCCCAAAGGAACCGAGCTTAATGTCGGGATAAAAAGTATCCTATATTACTTCTAACACTTACAAAAATTTGTGTACAAAGTTTAATGAGGATCGGTTAAGTAATTTTTGCGCGAAAGCGTATATGCAAGGGCATATAGGGATGCAAATAAGAATTTTAAAAAATCGCAATATATTTTGAAAACTAAATACACAAGAAATATTATATATTTCAGGGCAAAATAGAAGGTTTAATCGTTTGCAAACCAAACGATAGAGATTTGTTGAGGAATTTCGAATCTGCTTTGCGATTTGGAAAACCTGTTTTGTTGGAAAATGTTGGGCAAGAGCTTGATCCTGCATTAGACCCCGTTCTTAAAGTAAGTGATAAATAAATAAAATAAATAAATAAATAAATATACTACGACAATACACACACCGTCATTTAGTCCCAAAGTAAGCGTAGCTTGTGTTATGGGTACTAAGATAACTGATGAATATTTTTATGAATAATATACATAAATACTTATAATATACATATAAACACCCAGACACTGAAAAACATTCATGTTCTTCACACAAACATTTTCCAGTAGTGGGAATCGAACCCACGGCCTTGGACTCAGAAAGCAGTGTCGCTGCCCGCTGCGCCAATCGGCCGTTAGTGATAAATTCTGAACGATTCTTTCTGATTCCAGAATGAATCAATCCGAAAAAACTGGACCTATCCAGAATATTCTTCCGTTATAATATTATTTCGTTATTTATCTTCATTTATTCTTTTTCATTTCTTTTTTTTTTAAATTCTTAACAATGCTTTGAAATAAAATAAAAAAACACTATTAAAAATTCATAAAAAAAAACATCCACCCTCCGCTTGCGGGGCTTTTGAATGCCCAAGCAACCGGCGGTCAGGGCTCCAGAGTGAGGAACCTCCTCACAATACGCGCCGTTTCAAGGACTACTTCCTTCTGTATCCGACCCGTGATCCAACAACCAAGCGAAAGCTTCTTAAGATGTTGGTCGAAGTTTTTCGCGAGAAGACCAATGACTGAAACGACGATCGGAACAATAACGGTCGACTCAATATTCCACATGGCGGTAATCTCGTGAGCAAGGTCCAAATATTTAGATACTTTTTCCTTTTCAGCTTTCACCAGATTATCGTCATGTCGATTATTGCACGGCGCACTCGATCGACTAGCACTATATCAGGTCTATTAGCTGTAATATACCTGTCAGTGATAATCGTTCGATCCCAGTAGAGCAATGCAAGAAAACTACTTTCGTGTATTATTAAGGAGACTCGTAGGCGAGGATTCACCACTTTTGGCTAAACTACAGTCTTGATAATAGTCGTCAGGTAGCCAGTCTGTCGATGTTATATAGGATACACTTTGGGTAGTGTATCCTATAAAGCAGCTCAAAGCTCAGGAACTATTTGGGATCTTATCCCCTCCTTACCTTTCTACCATCGCACTGCAAGGCAACGGGCGGATTTTTATCCCTATGTTGTTAATATCATAATGCATCTTCTTTCCGCATGGCTGGGATTTGTAACGCCCTTCCGAGTTCTGTATTCCTAATTCTTACAACCTGGGTGGGTATCTTTAAAACAAGAGTGAAGAGATATCTTCTAGGCAAGCGCGTCGCATCTTAGGCCACATCTACAATTTCCATCAGGTTAGATTGTGGTCAAGCGCTAGTCTATTAGAGTTTAAAAAAACAAAAAATAATGATTGCAACTTTCGTAATACTACGATCAGCTTAAATTAAACTAATACATATTAAATTGTCTCAGTTAGTCGCAGCGTTATATTATTTTAACAGGATCTGTAACTTTAGAAGCCCATTTATATAAGGTATCGAAATAGTCAAAGTCAAAGTCAAAGTCAAATATTTCTTTATTCACATAGGCACATAGATGGCACTTTTGATGCGTTATTATATACAAAATGTGTACATAGCAGTGAGTAGTGATGGCGATAACTACAATCGTAAACTTAAAACTAGAGCTACGAGGGTTCCAATCGCGCCCTGGTCTAAGAAGAAGCCCACAACACACTAAGCCGGGTGTTCTTTTTGATATCACCATCTCACATTGTCATTAGAAAATATTTAAGAAGCAACCTGGTTAGAGCAATTGTTTACACCCAAGCCTTTAATAAATTCAATAATATATATAGTCTAAAATTCTAACTATCTAATTTTATTTTCTGACTTATCCGTCCAATAATTAATCTATTTACAATTTTAAGCGACAATACTTCCGTCAAGCTGGACAATTAGTGCTAAAACTGGGTGATTCACTGATCCCCTTCACAAAAGGTTTTCGTCTGTATATCACGACCAAACTACCGAATCCGAAGTATACACCTGAGGTCTCTGTTAAAGTGCAAATTGTAAACTTTGCGCTTGTACCGAGGTATGTTTAATTCATTATTACAGATTTAAACTAGCTAGAAAAGAGCCAGCTTGTCACTCATACGATGTAATTTTATAGATGCATTTAAAACCGCAGAGAGAGAGACCGCTTCTAAGCGATAAGGCCGCCTTTCGAATTCTACTCCAGTCTCTGTGTTTCTCTCTATTCGTCCTTTATTTTCCTACACAGAGTGCTGTAAAAATAAAGATTTACACAAATAAATTAATAAATATTAAACTATATAATTATTTTCAAATAAAAAAGCGGTTACTTAAAGAAGAAAAATCTATTTTAATTTCATACCAACATTAAATTATTAATTTAATGAAATTTAAAACAAATTATGGCCATATCAACCCATTAACGGCCCACTACAGGGCACGGGTCTCGTCCCACAAAGAAAAGGGATAAGGCCGTCCACCACGCTGGTCCAGCGCAAATTGAAGGACACACGCCTTTGAGAACATGGAAAACTCTCAGGCATTGAGGCTCGTCACGATTTTTTCTTTCACTGTAGAAGCAAGTGATATTTTAATTGCATAAAACGCACATAACTTGAAAAGTTATGTGCATTGCGTGCTGGGATTCGAACTAAGCCCCTCGAGAGTAAAGCCGAAGTCCTTATCCAGGGCCGAGGGCTATCTGATTCGATAGCAGAAATTCAGAAAAAAGTTCGTCTCGATTAAAATACTGGGTCAAATTTAACTAGATATAAATATACTCGTAGCTATAAAATGAACTATAGTAAAAATCCTTTAACAGTGGCTTAGCAGAACAGTTACTCTCAATAGTGGTGGCACAAGAAAGACCCGATTTAGAAGAGCTACGTGGCCAACTTATTGTATCACGAGCTCAACTGTCAACACAGCTAGCTGAGATGCAAGCTGACATCCTGTACGGTCTATCTAACAGCGAAGGATCTCCAGTAGATGATTTACCTCTCATACTAACACTTGAAGCTATTAAAATTAAGAGCGCTGAAATTTTGGTGAGTTCACTTATTTACTTATCTTACTTCTCACTAATAAGATAAATGTGGATTACTCCTTCACAACTGCACTGATTTGGAAACAAGGCAGCATTTTTTATCCAGGAGAATTTAAAAATTTCCGCGGGAATCACTGTAACCATATTCCACATAAATAAACTACTGCATCTAATTACCGCAGATGAAAAATTTAGTTTTATTATTTTTGAAGTTATACTTCGTTAGCGGCGTTAGGAAGAAATAATGGGTGTTAAATTATACGAAATGCGCGCGCACATGGTTGCACGATTTTAACAGGATGAAGGTGGTTGCGAAACCGAGTGAGAGGGGAATACATCGTCCGCCAGCTCACTTTTTACGATGTGCGCGCACAAAAAACCGGCACCATGAAGTTAGCTATAAGGTTTGACAGTGTACACTTGTACACTTTCAATTGTCAAAGTCTTCGGGCTCATTCCGGTGATTTAATTGATTCAATTGTACAAAAATCTAAAATTTTAATGTTCCATGAAACTTCGTGGTCCGATAATGAGATAACTAGATTATGCGTTATATTAACACTTTCAATGTATTAAATACCTTTTTTGTCTATTGTTAGTGTAGTTTTCTCTACAAACGTAGAATAAGGCGTAAGATAAAATAAAAAAATAAAAAATACCTTGTTACGCCAAAGAAGTATAACTTCTAACGCGTGTGTGTGCACACACGCTTATTTTTACTTCTATCTGGGTCAAATTCTGTAGTCTACTCAGTCAGAAAATCAGGTTTTATTTGATATATTGAGATTCCGGTATAATGTTATGTAGTCTGCTTATAATTGGAAAAGCTTCGCACCCATATAAAAAGTTAATATCGTAAATATTTTACGCAGTTCAGTGAATAATAAAATCAATATAATGTATTTTAAAAAATCTTTGATGTGTTTAAATTCTTTCAGATAAAAGTAGAAGACATAGAACGTACTTCAGCGGAGATAGACGACGCTCGTCAGGGTTACGTCCCAGTGGCGAATCGTGGTCAGATACTATTCTTCTGCCTATCCGGTATGGCCAACGTGGACCCCATGTATCAATACTCTTTGGAATGGTTCGTCAAGTTATTTGTGAGGAGCATGTCTGAGACTGAGCCTAATGGTAACCTCATCTTAATATTTTTGATAATTTTGCAACAATCCAATTAAACTGAATAAATCGCTCTGCATTGTTTTTGGGATAATATAAAAGCAACTTTTCTACATGAGTGATTTTTTCTTCATTGTTTTTATTTGACTTCCCAGATAAGGCAAATTTTATGGGAAATCGCGAGCGGGATCTTTAAGTAAATAAATAGATGCAAAAAATTACTTTATCGCAACGAAACAACAAGAAACAGTAGTCCTAAAAATATATAATAACAAAATATATTAAAACCCTTATCTACAAATACTTCGACCCTTATGGATTAGACTTATTCTTAATTCGGCACAGTTATTGTTATGTATCACCTAAGCATTATTGTGTGTGAACTCTAAAAGAGCCGCTACTAATAATCGGGATTTTTCTTTCAGAACTCCAAAAATTTGTTTTCAACAATATTTTCTTTTATAATTGCAGAAGACATTTTCGAACGCGTTGAAACCATAATCGACCATTTCACCTTCCTGCTTTATCAGAATGTGTGCAGAAGTCTCTTTGAAAGACACAAGCTACTATTCGCTTTTCTGCTTTGCGCTCGAATTCTACTCGACAAAGGAGTTATAAGGAGTCAGGAGTTCAACTTCTTGTTGAATGGAGCCAAGATTGAAGAGGTAAGGCTGATTGCAACTATGAATTGAATAAATTAATGGAAATAGAGCTAGTTGATTTAACTCAACTGATTTATATCATACATGAAATTTGATCTTAATGCTTATAGATTTACAATATAAATTATTGTTTTAAGCGCTGACCTAGTTAGCTGTCTATGTATTATTTAAATAAATAAAGTATTTCGAAACTTTAATACTTTTGACATACGTCGACGTCAGTCATTATATAATGGTTCTGCTTCATGCAATCTTCAAGATCTCAGTTAATTACGTTAAATCATGCGGCCTTACCTTCTGAAAATTCGCTCACGATAAGGGACAAGTATTTATGTTTCTTATCATTAGATGGTTATGTCAATATATTCGGACCTTTTCTATATTTTCAGGAGTTGGATAACCCCGAACCCAAGTGGGTATCAACTCGAATGTGGCTAGATATGCAACAACTTGCTTCGCTGCCAACCATGCACCAGTTTGTTATCGACTTTCCGAACCAAATCAAGTTCTTCAAATCCTACTACGACGCGTGGAACCCACACAAGTAATTTATTTATCAGCAAACTTATAAAAACAGGCAGGTCTCCATCAAAGTTAGCATTCTGAGAAACTCGTGCCCTATTCTGGACCCTTTACAAGATTGATAATGGTGCTTCAATATAACTCGACCAAATTTACGCGATACTTCTTTTATTTTATTAGAATAAGTTTCATAAAAAAAAAAAACAAAATTCGAAATTCATTTATTTCAAGTGCTTATTATAAACTAGGCCTAGTTTATAAGCACTTTTGAAACGACAAGTCTGTCTGTTTGTAGAGACTCTACCCCCGGTTCAGAAGGCAGATTCTACTGCGAAGAGCCGGCAAGAAACTCAGCAGATTGCTCTTTTCCGACATCATTTTATAGTTTAACAATCTTCAGAATTTTTCTGTTTTGTGAGAGATCAGAGCGGAGTGGCCTGCTCCAAGCAGCCTTGTCATCGTGTAGTAACCACGATTGGTTAAATACGTTTAATATATTGTTTAAACTTAGGTATCATGTTATAAAAGCATATACCCATCCGCACAAAGGATTTTTGTACTTTTCGCAGACGATATGCAGATATCACTCATTTATTTCCGCTATGTCATAAAACAGCTAACACACTTTTTTTAATCACACTTAATAGTAGGATGTTTTCTAATGAACGCACCGCAGATATTTGAGCGATCAGCAATGTGAATCAAAAGTAGCTACAATTACTACCTACTTGGTCTAAAAATCATAATAAAAAAATCAACTAACCGATTTCAGGTTACCTTACCCAAAACCACTGGATTCACAGCTTGATGCTTTCCAAAGGCTACTTGTATTAAAATGTCTTCGACCAGACAAACTTATTCCTGGGCTTCAGGTAAAATTTCAACGTTATAAAGATACATTTTTTATGATAACGCAGTATATGCGTGCCGTGTAGCGCACGCCTCCTAAGAGGATTCCGAGGAACCTTACTGCCATCGACGATGGGATCTGCCATACATTGGGGATCAAAACCGTGGCGAGAGTGCTGTGACGCAAGTGAATCCCGTACTCTCACTTATAGGTCGATCAAGGGACACACAGAGTTTTTATTCCACATAAATACTCTGTAAAAATTATCTGTAAAAAAAGCAGTCGTAAGTAATCATCAATCAATGATCATTATTTACGCTTCGACTTTCTGACATTTCAGATCCCGTTTAAGCAACACTAACTCTTCCTTTTTCCTTGTTTCTAGCCTGTCCGTTGAAGTCGATGCCTACCATTTTTTAAACGACGCTCTACTTATTAATCACCTCACTTATTCTCTTCTTCTTCATCTTAAATCAGAAATACCATAAAATCTTTCTCATACCAAGATACTCTTTTATTTCAGGATTACGTTGTAACAGGTTTAGGAGCAAGATTCGTAGAGCCACAGCCAGCAGATTTAGCTGCTCTGTATGCGGAGTCCGATCCCTTAGCTCCTATAATTTTTGTTCTTTCTACTGGTACTGATCCTGCGGCAGGTTAGTATGCTATGTTCTATTATATTTTGAGTTGGTTTTCTATTGTCACTTTCTTTAGTTTCTCTTCTAATATAATTTTAGGTATATGTAAAAATATTTATCTCACTTTGTGATAAACAAAATTTATAATCTCCACCTGCATTAGCTCTCAACTTGACTCAAAAATATTACAATTTTTTTAGATTTATTAAAATTTGCTGATAAGATGAAAATGGGCAAGAGATTTGAAAGCATTTCCTTGGGGCAAGGTCAAGGGCCTATAGCTGAAGCTATGATGAGAGTTGGTTGTGACTTTGGAAATTGGGTCTTTTTCCAGGTGATAATTTAAATGGTTACTTGTACATTTTAAATTTTCAAATTGTTAATTGTGACTACAGACCATTTTAGTACCTTACAACGTATACGTGTTCGTAGGAAAATACAACAAACCGAACGCAAATTAAAAAGCAAAGTTCAAGTATTCTTCCCTTCAAAATTTAAACCAATTTCTCGCACAAACATAGAACTATATAATATTACTTATTTATTTTACAATTACTTATTATTTGTTTACTTATTTCAATGTTAGAATTGTCATCTATCACCATCCTGGATGCCTGTGCTGGAATTAAATGTAGAGCAAATCCTACCAGAAGTGGTGCATAAGGATTTCCGTCTGTGGCTAACCTCGACCCCTTCTCCATTTTTCCCAGTTGCTCTCTTACAAAATGGTAAGTATAGTAATTAGTTTCTGGATTTTTTGATACCATGGCACTAGAGTTCAGAAAACTGCTCGTTTTCAGATCATATTTATTCTTCCTTCCATTCAGTTATTTCAATCCGTTTTACTGTACCATTTCAGGGTACAAAATGACAGTAGAACCACCGAGAGGTATCAAGGCTAATTTATTAAAAGCATACATGAATCAAGTTCCAGATTTCATCGATTACTTTAACTCTTCGGACACCAAAGTTCCCAATTTTAAGGTAAAGTCTAAGATAAGAAGCCTTTTATATTTACACCTTTATTTCTAAAATTTTGACCTCTATGATTATTTATTTTGTGAATCTGGTATCTGTCATAAAAGTTTTTTTTTTTTGTTAAAGGTTCCATAGTTATATTTTCTTTCACCGTAGCTCATGGAAAAGTCAATTAAGTACTTGACACGATTCGTTATTTATTTTGGTTCGCCATATTGCACTTTAAAGAAAACATTTTGATTTCTCTTTTATTTGTTTTGTTATGATTTTTTTTGTATATTTATTTATACAAAAAAAATTATTAATTTAATTAAAATTATTTTAGTATATTGGATATTTTTTTGCAGTGGCTAATGTTTTCTCTATGTCTATTCCATGGGGTTGTACTGGAGCGGCGAAAGTTTGGTCCACTTGGCTTCAACATTCCCTATGAATTTACTGATGGTGATCTCCGGATCTGCATTTCTCAACTACATATGTTCCTCACTGAATATTCTGAAGTACCTTTAAGGGTAAGAATTTTATTTCACTATGTAATGCTTGTGCTAAAATGAAACCAAAGCTTATTATAACCTATCATTTTATTTAGCCTTAAGATGAAAATAAACTTAGAGTACTATTTTTTTTTTTTAATTTTTATCAATCTTCATCATGTGTTTAAAATTAATTTCTTATATTCTTAGTATTTTTGTTTTTAATTTCATTTAATTATTTTTAACCGGTCTAACTTCAATGTTGTGTATACCTGTAAGTGATAACTGTACTCGGACTATAATTTACAATTATAAATGATAATGCAGTGTATCGTTGGTATCTCTAATGAAATAAATAAATAAACCGATACATCTATAACGACACGTTAAATATCCGGTATTTAACGACTCCTAGCGTCCTTGATATACACCTTATGTAATTCACACCATTATTTTAATGCTACGTCACGGTAACATAAAGAACGTCACAAGTTCTAATCAAAAGCCAAATTCACTAGTACACATTCACTACAACTATATTCATAAAATGTGTTGACGTTCATTATATTATGAACCTTTATGATTTTTTATCATGAATCTAGATGTTGACCTACACAGCAGGGCATATTAATTACGGTGGGCGTGTTACTGACGACTGGGATCGGCGATGCTTGCTGTGTTTGTTATCTGACTATTACACTACTGCTGTTCTCAATGATCGCTGCATCTTCGACGAAAGTGGTGCTTACAAACAGGTGATTCTTATCGACAGCATCTTTAATATAGTTTTTCATAAAATCAACTGTATTGATATAAATTTTCTTCTTCTTCTTTGTCGTTACACTCTTGACAGAGTGGTCGTGGTCATCATGAAGCGTCTCTGAGGGCAGATGTCACACGCCCCACCAGCATACGCCACTTCTCTCGGCTGGCCGGAAGCCTGGTGCACTCGTGCAAAGGGCCACCCACAGAAGACTTAATCTGATCGGTCTATCGCATGGCTGACCTTCCTCGACCTCTAGTGCCCTCCACCTTGACCTGCACGACCAGACGCTCTATAGAGTCACTCTATGGAGTCACTCTATGGAGTCACTCTATGGAGTCACTCTATGGAGTCACTCTATGAAGATATAAATTTTATATTATAATTCAATGATGCTGAGAATCGATAGAATTCAATTCGTTTCTTATATTTCCTGTCCGGACTTATTGATGGTTAGCAAGAATTTCAGGGAGTTCGTGATAGGTTGATATCATTTAATTGATTAAGTGTTTCCCACTTATAAGTGTCTTGAGTTCAAGGTTGGAAAGTGGCTGATTTTGAGCCTCCGATAGAATAATTTACTTAACCGACTGAGTTTTCTTACAGCTTTAGAATTGCTCTTTGTGATATTTTTCAGATTAACGTTTTCTAGATCTCACAGTGCTCGTTACCCCGCTAATTGCAGATAAACGCAAACCTCTTAGTTATTAATTTTATAAATTTAAAATGCATTTAAAACATTTCGGAACCAACAGGATTTGAACCTGCGACTCTCTGGCAATCGTGGCCTGAGCGCTTTACCAATTAAGCTACGGCTCTCCTACCTATTAGTATATGCATTTTCTATTAGTCTTATAGCGACTGTCTCTTATTTATTGTTTAATTCAAATGATTGACTTATATTTATAGCAACCCTCTTGGTTCACAATCGATGATTACACGAAATACATACGCACCTTGCCGCTGAATGACGACCCGTCTTTGTTTGGACTCCATAGCAATGCTAACATCAGTTACGCCACATCGGAAACAAGAACTTGTATCAGTAAGTATTCATACCTTACACAATATATTACACCTAATTTTATCTGCACTTGAAGGAAATCTTCCTTTGAAATTTATTCATTGCTACGCTCCGGCTACCGCAGCCTGAGTGCTTTGAAAGCAACGGTCCTCCTACCTACCACTGATACCACTGTAACATGCGAGATAGCAAGGAATGTGAATGATGAAGTGGCTTGAAAGCCCGCATTCTTCTCTTCTCTTCAAGGGCTAACGTGTTGTAGAATAAAAATTACAAAAAAAAAAAAAAATTAAGTTGTTGGAAGTGAGGATTACGACTACTTGACTTCTTATTTTCGGGAGAATCTGCGTTCTAAATCGGTGGTGGTGTCATATATAATACACTTTTATTGTACACCACATAAACATATAGTAAAATTATAAATAAAAATTTAACTAAAAGTGTACAATTTGGCGGCCTTATCGCTACATAGCGATCTCTTCCTTTCCTTCCAACCAAAAGCGTTAAACACAGCTCAAGAAGAGAGGTAGGTGGTGCATTTAAATAAACATGCATATATACTTATATGTACAAATATAATATATACATATAATAAACTTACTATAAAATATATAGATACTGATAATAATTAATATATACCTATATAATTAATATCAATAATAAATAAATATATACAATATTGTCAAACCACAAATAAAACAGAAGGGAAAGGGCATGTTGAAGATCCGCAGATTCAGACAAAAAATTATCTTTGACAAGTTTATTAACTTTGAATTTGGATATAAAACTGACAAAAGGAGCAGAAGCAGAGACGGTGTTTCCAATCACGCAGGTTCCGAGATTTCAGTCTCTATTTAAATAAAAAAAAAACATTTAATAATTTCAGATATAAATAAGATAAATTCAAAGATTCCTGTGCTCTCTCTCACAGATATTCTAAGCAATCTCCAACCTAAGGAAGTAATTGGTGAAGGTGGATTGTCCGCAGAGGAGATGACAGAATTGGCTGCCAAGGATATTCTAGGTGTACTACCACCTTTGCTCGACCAGAAGTTAATTGCCACTACGTGAGTGCCTTTACACTTATTGTACGAAAAAATAATGGCGGTCGTGGAAAGCATATCGACTGCAGACAAGGTCCTAGGTTCATCCCTCGGTCGGGCCCATGTTTAGAACTGGGTTTTGTCTTTTAAGACATTCTTAGTAAATTCGTAGAGTTTGAAACTAGGCGGTGATATACCCCTGTGTCTCGGACGTTAAGGTGAGAATTGTAGAGTCACTTGAATTTGCAGTTGCTTTTGAAAGAAAGATTTTTTTTTTTTAAGTTTTACTTTTACTTTAGATAGAGTTGAGTATTTATACTCAACTCTATCTAAAGTAAAAATAAAGATTGAGGTAAAGGGAAAATTTCGATAATTTCGACTAGATATTACAAGCGGTGATAGCCCAGTGGGTAAGACCTTGACTTCCCTTTCGGGGGGCCGAGTTCGAATCCCAACAGACTGTAGCTTTTAACATTGTTATTATTATTATTTAATTCTTTATTGCACACACAAAAACAAAATACAATACAAAGAAACACATTTACAAATAAAAAACTAGTTTAGATGTGCAAAGGCGGTCTTATCGCTAAAGCGATCTCTCCCAGACAACCTTTGTTTGTAGTTATGTGCGAGTTATGTGCGTTTTAAGCAATTAAAAATCACGGTGAAGAAAACAATCGAAAACCTGCATGCCTGAAAGTTCTTCATAATGTTCTCAAGGCTGTGTGGAGTCCCCCAATCCGCACTGGGCCAGCGTGGTGAACCAAGGTACTTAACCCCTTCTCATTGTGGGAGGAGACCCGTAACCTGTAATGGGCCGGTAATGGGTTGATATATTTTTTTCTTAATGTTTATTTATTTGACGGCCGATTGGCCAATCCTGCTTTCTGAGCCCAAGGCCGTGGGTTCGATTCCCACTACTGGCAAATGTATGTGTGATGAGCATGAATGTTTTGCAGTGCTGGGTGTGTTTATATTATATGTATATTTTAAGTATTTATGTATGTTATTCATAAAAATATTCATCAGTTATCTTAGTACCCATAACACAAGCTACGCTTAGTTTGGGGCTAGATGGCGATGTGTGTATTGTCGTAGTATATTTATTTATTTTATTTATTTGGGACTTTAATCCAACACGGATATGCCAGCCCCATCATCCCATAAGTAACTAGGTAAATAGCAAAAAACTTAATTATTACAATAATACCTTCTGTAAGAGAAATGTAACAGATACAATCTTTTATTGCTGCCTACGCAAAAATATCTCAACAACTGACCTGAAATCTTCCGTGGTCGGTTGAGAGAGAAGGCTTGTTAGAGCACCTACGTCAAATCTGTTGATGTTGTACCTCCGCATAATATCTAGTCGCTCCAATGGGTTGATATGATGATGGTTACAATATAATAATTGGTCTACCGTTAAGTTCTGTCCGCTCTGGTTAGAATCAGTTTCAACAAGTATGCGCATGTTCCTGGGACACATATTTGGCTCTTTCTTTTGATCGCTAACAATGTATACACATTTTCGTCGCAGATGAACTAAAACTAAGCTCTTGTTAGTAATTAGTGAGACGCGATCGCGTACCCATGGCTACCGACAAAGTTCATTTACGATTACGTATTTTGTACGAATTCCAACAAGGAAGGAATGCTACAGAAGCGTACAGAAATGTATTGAAAGTGTTTGGTAGAACATGATAGAATGCAGAAGATGGTTTCGGATACGAAAAATTTCATGTAAGTGATTTCGACCTTTCTGACAAGCCACGCTCTGGGCGACCATCTTTGATCGACGACGATACTGTCAAGATGATGTTAGAGGAAATTCTGACGCATCCACCATACTCCTCGGACCTAGCGCCATCTGATTATCACTTGTTTCTGACCTTACAAAATTTCTTGCGGGGCAAACAATTCAAGAACGAAGAAGATTTCAGACAAGCACTGGTTCAATTTTTGGCCTCTAGAGATAAGACATTTTTTTTAAATGGGATATACAAATTGCCATAACGCTGGCAAGAAGTCATAAATAATTATGGCAATTATATTATTCAGTAAAGTTTATCCAAAGTATGAAAAAAGTGTATTCCTTTGTTTCATTCTAAAACGGACGGAACTTTACGGTAGACCTTATATATACTTTTGGGAAATGGTTCTATAAGTAATGGAATTAAGCGAACAATGAACTATTCAAACGTCCAATTTGCCACCAGGTATCCTGTATCATACAAGGAGTCCCTGAACACCGTGCTGATACAAGAAGCAATAAGATATAATAAGCTGCTTACTGTCATAAACACATCTCTGAGGTTAGTTCATTTAAATAAACAAACTAGTGTATTCCAACTGAGGCGCAATCAAAGGAAATTATTGACGTGACAACGTCTTATAATTCGATGGAGCCGGCTGCACGCACGAAAAAACATGACGTATGCGGCGTTACCTCGCTCTGAGGCGTTCCATTCAAGGCTTGAAGTGCAAGCGAGAGCGCGGAACGAGCGACAAAGAGGCACAGTCGGCCTCCGCGTTCGACATCTGTCTCTCTCCTACTTGAGTGAGCGCTGCGTCCGCGTGGACGGCTTCTATACAATAATTCATTAACATGTTTTCGGCAAGGATGAAGTGCAGTGAAAAGTGTATGTGGTGTCAATTGTTTATAGCAACGATAATATCTATCAAACAAATAAAATTAAAATTTTCTTTTGAAAAATGCAACCATTTCATCAGTATTTTCTTACGACGTTGTCACGTTCAACTATCGTCAGTAAGCCGACTTTACAGACAACCAATTTTTATTATTATATTTGTACAGCCCTATGGAGTTAAGGAAATAAAAGAAGAATATAAATACATAGACGGAAGTAGAATACAAAAGGCGGCCTTATCGCTTAGTAGAAATAGACAGATTTAGATTAGTACAACAAGAGCATGTAGATCAATGTAGATTATTACGTAAAATATCACATACCTACATCTGGGGCAGTCGGGCAATAGAAAGAAAGAAAGAAAAAGTGTGTATTTGAGAACCACGAAATAATAGTAGATTTTTAGTATAACAAAATATTAAAGAATCATACAAAATGTTGTGTAGTTTTTATCATTTTTATTTTTATTTTATGTATGTTTATATATATTATGGTTGTTATACATATATATTAATTTTGTTATAAAATGTAATTAAGTAACCATTTCGCACCACCTAACTTAGTTCCATAGCTATGTTCTTTTACGCCTTTTGTTGCCTAGAACTTCGAACTAACTTGCTCTATGTAACAGACAACTGGAATGAAAGATGTAATAACAACAAAAATTGTTGTCTGTTATATTTTTTTTATTTATATGGGTTACAATAAAAGTTCATATATTTATTCAAGAATTAAAGATAAACATATGTAATATAACCTGTTATAAGTATTTTGTATTTTTGTGAGTGGAGTTTCTCGCGAATGGAAATATAGTAAGTCAAAGAACTTGACGTTTCTGCTTTCTGAGTCCAAGGCCGTGGGATCGATTCCCACAACTGGAAAATTTTTGTGTGATGAACATGAATGTCTTTCAGTGTCTGGGTGTTTATATGTATATTATAAGTGTTTATCTGTCCTATTCATAAAAATATTCATCAGCCATCTTAGTACTCATAACACAAGCTACGCTTACTTTGGGGCTAGATGGCGATGTGTGTATTGTCGTAGTATTTTTATTTATTTATTTGACGTTGCTATATTTTGGATTAACACAGCAAGGCTAGTATTCACAGGAGTAATTTATCCCCACGGTAAAAGGACAATATGTCTATCTTCTCCCACAATTTATCCACTCTTCGAGCATGGGTGTTTGGCGAGCGGGTGGTTTATTTTTATTTTTATATCGTAATAATTCACGTAGCAAGCAGGTGGCTCACCTGATAATAAGTTTACAATCATCGCTTATAAATAAAGTAATAATTCACAGGGCATGCAAGGAGCACGTCCTGCAATATGCCGCCCTGTGTCCATCGTTTTTTTGAGGCGTAGGTGTCAAATCTCATGCGCATGTAATAACACCCGCTCCCACGCCCTTCAGTCAAAAACGAGCTTTGCAAAAAAGCTGTACTCCTACTAGATAATATCCAGAAAATATACGTATAAGTGAGAGAAATATCCTCGGATAATATACGTATAAGTGAGAGAAATATCTTCGGATAATATACGTATAAGTGCCGCCCAGCTGTTTAGCCTCGCGAGAGAGAAGGAAAATTATCAAAAACTGACGGCCAACCTTCACTAGTTGTAGAGGCACCCAGTGGCGTGCATTGAGAGTATGCACAGGGTATGCAGATGATATAAAATTAAGAAAATCATCACTACGTGTTATAAACACTTAAGGGTAGGCTTTTTATAACTCTTACAATGCCTATCCTTACGTTTTTTTTTAACTCGTACGGGTGATTTTCTTCAGTTTATATCATCTGCATACCCTATGCATACACTCTGGAGGTACCTAAAGAAGAAGATACGTATAATATCAAACCTTAACTTCTCTATGTTGCTGTGCTGATGCAGATGGAAAAGTTAACTTGATTCCTTGTCTCTGAATATAACCGGGGAATACCTTTTATTTCTCCCACCTATGCTAGCCGTGTTGACTGATTTGTTTGTGTCCAGAGATCTTCAAAAAGCATTAAAAGGTCTGGTCGTGATGTCGGAGGCATTGGAAAGCATGTCAAATAGCTTAGCGCGTAATGCTGTGCCAAGTATGTGGAGCTCACGGGCATACCCCTCGCTTAAACCTCTGGGTAAGAGTAATTTCTATCATCTTTATACGTCCAGATAGACTTTTTCTTTTTGTTTCATATGTAAAATGTGGGAAATCTATTTTAGTTGGCAATAAGAGTTTCAAACGGGATTTTAGGCGTCGTTTAAGCACTAATACCAGTTTTCACTGAACCTAGGAATCAACTTAATCAGATGCATAGTGACTCAAGTGTCCCCTACAGAAAAAAAAACTTTCACAACTATTAATTTCAATGTCATGTCAAAGTGTTCGGAAAAGGCGGATCGCAGAGTTCGGAGACTCGTAAACTGACACTTGACAGATGACATTGACGTTGACGCGCCACACCTTTTGGCAATAACCATAGACAAGATGGGTTATATGAGTTGCCTAGTGAAAATCGATTGGTGATAGGTAAAAGTATGGAATCTTAGATAAGGCCTTACTTAGGCATAGCCTTGTCCTTCGTCAGTGAAAACGGGCGATTGGGCACCGTTCGCGGGAAAGGGGCTTCGCTCTAGGGATTACCTGGCCCCGAAGATTGACGTTCGCTATACAGTGCGGAAATACTATCAGACTGTTGAACTCTTTTGGCCCGGGAGTAACCAGGGGTGGGCTTTTTGACGAGGCGCAAAAAACATAGTATTAGATATAACCAGTGATGACCTGAAACAGAGTCAGAAACATGGTCGCTAAATATGGGCCTCATATGAAAGCCTAGAGTCACTCAGCGGGAGATAGAAGAATCAGAAACGAGGACATTCGTAGAAGAACCATAGTTAATGATATAGCTCAACGAGTCGCGAAGCTGAAGTGGCAATGGGCCAGGCACATAGTTCGGGGAAATGATGGAACTTTGGGGTCCCAAGGTGCTGGAATGGCAGACCCGCACTGGTAAGCGCAGCGTTGGTCGGCCCCAACGAGGTGGACAGACCACATTAAGTCCAGTCCAAGATCCAAGCGCCACAGGACCGTGGAAATTGGAACTCCCTACAAAAGACCTATGTCCAGCAGCGGACGTCTGTCGGTTGATATGATGATGATGATGAGATATTGAATAAAATTCAATATCATAATTTTAACTGAATCCTTACTGATAATATAAATTCCATGTCGACGATCTTCTTTGTGCAGCGGTGAGCGGTGCGGTTTTAATTGGGAGGTCCCGGGTTCAATCCCCGGCAGGGGCCATTTGGAAATTAATACTTAGTTCTTTTGCCAGCGGCGTGGGTTAAAGACCTGTGTATGCGTGTCCAATTCATGCAGCAATGGGCTGATGGTGGGATCCCTAAGGTCTTCTGGATATCTGGATTCTACTTCCCGCAAGCATTCCTCACCGGCGCCTTGCAGAACTATGCAAGGAAACATGTCATAGCCATTGACACCGTGTCTTATGCTTTCGAGGTACCTGATAAACAACTTTATTTAGCTGATTAATTTGACGGCCGTTTGGCGCAGTGTGCAGCGACCCACAGCGTGAAAATGTTTGAGTGATTAAATATGTTATGTATAATTTTCATAAAAATATTCACCAGTCACCTTAGTTAGTACCGATAACACAAGCTATGCATACTTTGGGGCTAGATGTGTGTATTATCATGTTTATTATCATTTATTCGTGACTATCTTTCTATCAAAGATTTACTGCAGTAGGTTGCTTTTGAAATTCTTTGAAATGTTTGTTTGTTTGAATAAATGAACATTGGAGTAAATGGATCATATTTGAATCAGGTTAGGTTAGGTTAAGCGTTTTAGGGTTTCTTGACGGGATGATTGATTTGCGACTCTAAATAGAGAGACCATTTTGCTTTGTCGGTATAGAGTTTGACATGCGAGAACAAAACTTGTACTAAGGCACCTTGCATCAAGCTTTATGCTTGTTATAATAATGGCTTCTCCACCACCTCATAGGCACTCCAGCTTCCTCCGCAAAAGAAGCCAGACGACGGCTGCTGTGTGAGCGGTCTGTTCCTGGAAGGTGCTCGTTGGAACGGAGCGGACATGGCTCTTGAAGAGAGTCGTCCAAAGGAGCTTCATACTGGTAACCGTACTTTTCTTCTTGTCCCTTTTCTTATTCGGGGTCGGCCCAACATGGCTTCTTCACACTTAAAGGTAGATTCTTTGTTATGGTTTTGGTATCATGAACTAATTAATTAAAAAATTTAGTTACAGATTACAGATATATAAACATACAGCAAGAGAGTACAATTTGGTGGCATCTTTCTTACTCTACTTATCATCATCCTTTTTCCATGTTTTCTATATTTTGTTTTGTTGTACCTCCTTTCTATGTTTTTTTCCTTTTACGCCTCAGATTGCCTGGAACAAATCGCTATGTTTATTACTCTGTAACTACTTTTTTCTTTGGTGTACAATAAAAATGTATTAATTCATTTATTCATTCATTCATCATCGTCCACCCATACCCAATACCGGCCAACGTGTCTACTCTCATGAGAAGGCATAAGTAGGTTATAGGCGGTCCCAAAATACTGGTCAAGTGCAGATTGGCAGACTAAACGATTTAGAGAACATTACGGAGAACTATCAGGCATTAATGAATTAAAAATAAAATAAATAAATAAATAAGCCATTTAATCCCAAGCAACATATCAAATTACAAAAAAAAAAAAAAGAAATAAACAAAATAAAGAAAATCTAAAAAATAAACATGCATTAAAGTTAGTTGGGACCCATCTTCGGGTAAATGCCTCCTCCATCTTGCCCCACTGCACTCTATTAATGGCGAGCCTCGTCCAAGTGGGCCCTGCGACAGCTTCAATGTCGTCTCTCCAACGAGCGCGCGGCCTTCCGCGCGGCCTGCTTTGGTCACGGGGCCACCAGTGCAAGACTCGCTCGCTCCACCACTCATCTTTAGAGCGCGCCACATGACCCGCCCATCGCTATTTCAGTTAGCATAAAATGAGATTGCAGTTTGAATGAATGAATTAGTACACTTATACCCGTATACCAGAGAAAAAAAAAAGTAGTTACACATACATAAACATAGAGCAAGAGAGTAGAATTTGGCAGGCATATCCGAGGTTACGAGGCTTTCAACACCGCTAATGAAACGAGGATTTGTCATTTAAACACAAAAGATCCGCACTTGTGTGATACATTTTTTTTACAAGAGATTGTTTATAATGGGTTGTCTTAATCAGAGATAATTAATTATTAGATTGTAACTTTTTTTCCGAAACAGAAAAAACATTATTTACAAAAATGGTCTTCATAATACATTATTAAACTAATCAGCAATATATAAAAGAAATCAGATAAAAAAAAAAAATTTTATTACAGGTGGTACTGCGTTAAAATAACTGTATTAGAGTAGAAAAAATGTACAAACTAAAAAAAAATTTAAAAACCGATAAACTTGGTCACTACGGTTCCTTAAAACTAGTTCAACGGGTACAAACCACGATAATTTTTTGGATTTGTCGATGGTTCGTGGTCGTGACGGGACTCCGACTTGACACTCGCGATGCGTAGAATTTGCTCGGAATTAGGAATATCTTTAGCGGCGCAATTCTCACACAAGTCGGAACAACATTAATTTCCCGGCACTTTGTTAAAAATAAGATAGCCGCACGCGTAACGACACACTTCTTCCGAGTTCGTTCAGGATGACTAATTTGTTTACATATTCCGGCCCGTACCGGTTAGTAATAAACGATCCATGCAACTGGGTCGAAATATAAACAAATCCAAAATATTATCGTGGTATGTAACTGTTGAACTATATTTAAGAAATGTTGATTAACCAACCTACGGTTTTTTTTAAACTGATCAAATTGGTTTCAGATAATTGGGTGATGTATCTTCCGCATAAGTTTGATCCATTATTTATGGGACACGCTGTATATTTGTTATATTTTCCGCAGAAATGGCGATAATCTACATGAAACCCGAACAGAACCATCGCTTGGCGTCCGGCCTCTACGAATGTCCAACGTATAAGACGCTGGTCCGCGCTGGTACCCTGTCCACCACGGGGCACTCCACCAACTACGTGATGACCATAGAGCTGGTAACGCATAAGCCACAGTCGCATTGGATCAAACGCGGAGTAGCTTTGTTTTGCGCCCTAGATTATTAAGTCGATCCTTAATTGCAAAAGGTCTAGACTAGCGTTTAGTCAGGTAGGTATGGAATGAACATTTAATTAAGGTTGACAATCTCCCTCAATGTATCGATACTATCAATAGAATGGATTTCTACAAAACGAATTTCTTAGAAACAAGAAAATAATCTAGAAATACTCTTATAATGTACTAAAATAATGTAATGACGGCTGATTGGCGCAGTGGGCAGCAACCTTTCTGAGTCCAAGGCCGTGGGTTCGATTCCCACAACTGGAAAATGTTTGTGTGATGAACATGACTGTTTTTCAGTGTCTGGGTGTTTATATGTATATTATAAGTATTTATATTTATTCATCAGTACCCATAACATAAGCTACGATTACTTTGGGGCTAGATGGCGATGTGTGTATTGTCGTAGTAAATATTTATTTATTTATTTAATGATCTTATTTAACAATAAGAGAAGATCAGCGGTATTGCTTGGTCTTTGTCATTGTGGTATCATCTTCATCATATCGACCCATTACCAGCCCAATACAGAGCACGGGTCTCCTCCCACAGCGAGAAGTGGTTAAGGCCGTATTCCACCACGCTGGCACAGGGCGGATTGGTTGTCTCCACATAACTTTGAGATCATTATGTAGAACTCTCAGGCATGCAGGTTTCCACTCGATGTTTTTCTTCACCGTCGTTTAATTACTGAGATTCGAACACGGACCCCGAAAGTGAAGTCGAGCTCCTACCCACTGCGCTATCACCGATTCGATATAACCGTGTACGGCGAATAAACGTGCACTCCGCAGAATGCTTAGGCGAGGCATGGGAATCGAACCTAGCACCTTGGTTAGTTTCAATAACCGGGGTCAACTCCAGATGCTTAACGAAGCATAAAATAAATATCCAATCAAATTTTATCTAACTTTTTTTTCAATTACTTTTTTATGTAACCTGTTAGTGATGTTTGTTTATTGAAATAACTCTAAAAAAGAAAAAAAAATATAATAAATATTTTATCTGAATATATTTTTAATTTTATTTCTTCATTTACCACTGTGTATAAAACAATTTCTAGGTTTGCTTTTAAAAAGTTCTAAAGAAATTTTTACTAAGGAATTAAAAAATATGTTGTATAATGTCTTTAATTAGTCTGCACATTAAAATAAAAACTAACAGATGCCATAAACCGCACGTGTACGCTATTTGTCGTAACCCCTATTTGTTTTAGTGAAGTTTGGTCGCATTTTAGAGGCAGAGGGTACAAATTATAAAGTTTAACTCAACTAAGCGGAGTTAGATTTTAACTTAAAGGTTTGATGATCTATTTATTATCAAAGATCTAAGTTCTCATCTTAAGTTTACAATTTAAGGATTTGGATTTGCCAATGTATCAGAATAAGAAAAAAAAGTTTAATCGCTCGCTAACAAACAAAAACTCGCTCGAGTGACACACGACTTTTACCTACGTTACGCCATAGAATTACTTTAGGTACATGCAGCGACATCACTTCAGGATTCATAGATAATAAAATAAAATATAGAATATAATATAGAAATGCCAAAATAATAACTATTTCCTTTGTATAATGCGTTATAATTCTAAAGCAAATATTTCATTATTTAAACAACTATATACCTAGTCTGTGTTATGACTTACCGAAAAATAATATCGTAAAATATTGGTTATCTAGTTTTGTTGGCAACATTGAGCCATGAAAAAGTTGAAGCGTTGCATTCTCGCGGTTTAAGAAATTTATTATTTTCATAAGAAAATTATTCACTTTTATGAAAACTCAAAAGTTATTACATGATGAGAGGTTTGCTAAGCGTGCTTAACAATAAAAAAGAAAAAAACTTAATTAAATATGCCAAAATAATCCCATAATAAATAATATATAATTCTTGTGTGCGTGTGTATGTCACTGAACTCCTAACCTCCCTGGATGGTTTAGATTCACAAATCAGCCCGACAGATGGCGCTGGGGTCCGCTTGTAATCTATATATATAAAAGAGGATGTTTGTATATATGTCATCGATAAACTCAGAAACTATTTGACCGATCATTATGAAAATTGGTATGCTTATGTATTTTTTCACGGAGAAGGTTTATATGCTATGCCCATTGATGTAACTCTTCGCCAGGCGGCGCTGTCAAGTATCGACTTCCGCCCCGTTCAACCGATTGTCATAAAAATTGGTATGACCATGTATTTTTCCACGGAGAAAACGAACATGCTATGTCCATTGATGTAACTCCCCACCAGGCGGCGCTGTCAAGTATCGACTTCCGCCCCGTTCAACCGATTGTCATAAAAATTGGTATGACCATGTATTTTTCCACGGAGAAAACGAACATGCTATTCAGCGATCAACACCAGCAGATGAGCTGAATGCATGCCTTAAGTATTCGTTTCTTTGGAAATACGTCAAAAAAATTACACTATCGACTAATATGCGTGTGCATTTACTTAAAGATGATTCTGCTAAAACATTTGCTCAGCAACTTTTAGATATGGGCGATGGTAAAATTCCAGTTGATCCTTCAACACAGGAAATATCATTCCCACAGAATTTCTGTCAACTTCAGTCATCAATAGAAGATCTTGACAATAAAGTTTTTCCTAACATCGCCACCAACTTTAAGAATCATGATTGGCTTTGTGAGCGTGCTATCCTAGCTCCTAAGAATGATGATGTAAATAAAATAAATGATAGGATACAATTAAAGATTCCTGGAACTTTTACGGAATATAAATCTATTGACACAGTTACAGAAGAAAATGATGCTATAAATTATCCAGTCGAATTTCTTAACTCTTTAGAGCCACCTGGAATGCCTTCACACAAGCTGACGTTGAACATTGGATCTCCAATACTACTTCTTAGAAATTTAAATACGCCAAAATTATGTAACGGAACTAGACTTTCCATTAAAAAACTTATGCCTAATGTGATTGAAGCTACAATAATAGTCGGAAAATATAAAGGAGAAGATGTTCTGATTCCACGTATTCCTATTATTCCTAGCGATTTACCATTCACATTTAAACGATTACAGTTTCCGATTCGCCTTGCTTTTGCGATGACGATTAACAAAGCTCAAGGTCAGTCGCTACAAGTTACGGGATTAAATTTATCAAGTGCATGTTTTTCACATGGCCAGCTTTATGTTGCTTGCTCAAGATTAGGAAATCCAAAATTTTTGTACATTTATACGCCAAATAAGAAAACAAAAAATATTGTCTATCCGCGGGCCTTGAGATGAATTGTTAATTATGAATAATAAATAAATAATCTATATATATATATATACATTTAAATAATTAATTGAATAAAATTTAATTAATAGTTATTCGTAAGTAATAATTTCGATAAACAATACAAATTTAAGTAAGATGAATTATAAGTTACAGTGTAAATAGTTTTATAAAGTAATAATGACATAATAGGTTTTGAGTAAACAACTTCACACTTCTATTAAATATAGAGTATGAAACTGAAATAGATTTTTTTTTATCAATATAACCTGTTTTTGTCTTTATTATTTATAAATAAAAATAACATAAATTAAGCTGTCATTTCAAGCTGAGAAATTATTTTAATCGATTTTTAATTAAATATAGCTACAATTTTAATCTACATTTAATCATTTATTATTCACATTTCTTATTTACAATTATCGTTTTATTTTAATTCATTTTTTTTAAAATATAAATTTAATTTTATCTTATATTTTTAGAAAGAAGTTTATTTTATGAAAAATCCCAATTTTTTTTTTTTAATTAAATTTTATCTTTTAAAACATTAATTACATCTAAACGCGAGTGATAATATCATTAATAATTACCATGTCCAAGCTATTGGTTGTACAGGATATTGCAATAGTTGTCTCTGTTTCGTCAACGTAATCTTAGAAAATATTTTTTTTTATTTCAAACATTTTTTTTATTTTATTCATCTATTAAAAAACTAAAAGTTATCATTTTTGCTTTAGTACTCACCGATTACTTGATTGGTAATTGTATATGACCAATTATTTTCACCAAACGCATTATCAGCATAACTGCACAAATTTTCGAAAGTATACCTAACCTACCCTTTTTGCGTAAAATATTTATTGAGCAGCTGATAACTTGTATATTATCAAAATATATAAAAGGCAAAGGTCACTGACTGACTGACTGATTGACTGATCTATCAACACACAGCTCGAACCACTTGACGGATTGGGCTGAAATTTTGCACACAGATAGTTATTACAACGTAGGCGTCCGCTAGGAAAGGATTTTTTTAAATTCCATCAGGGTTAAATATGGGATGAAAGTTTGTAAAAAATTCTCCATTTATCAATTTATTTTTCAAGCTACATCAATTAAACTTTGATTTTAGGTTTTCGATTTATAATAAAGAAATACGTATTTCATAGGGGATCAAAATTTATATGAAAGTTTCTGATTTTCTAAGTAATTTCCGTTCATATTTTTCTATAAGCAGCAAGACCTTTTTTTAACCCTTTGTAGTAAATTTAACAAATCAAAAATAAAACTTAACGTGAGCGAAGCCGCGGGCAAAAGCTAGTCTTATATGTATGTTTATTGTGTGCGTGTGTATGTCACTGAACTCCTCCTAAACGGCTGGACCGATTTGAATGATTTTTTTGGTATGCGTTCGGGTGGCACCCTAGATGGTTTAGATTCACAAATCAACCCGACAGATCAGATGGCGCTGGGGTCCGCTAGTATAAGTATATAATTATCTTAATCGCTAAGTGGCACGTCTTTGTCATTAGGGTGGTAACTAGTTTTTGTCTACAAATAGAAATCTAATATTGTATGTATGTGTATTTTTTTTCAAAGCAGTTATCAAATGTAAAAGTAAAAAATAAAATAAGAGGGCAGTATGATACCATTCTAACAAACCTACTTTCGTAACGCTTATCCACAATTTATACCAAATATTTGGTAAAGGGATGGTCTGTCCGATTATAGATCAAATGTTATATATTTGATCTGAGAAAACGAGTCTATTTTTATTTTATTCATTAGCTATTCAAGGGAAACAAACAATACTATCATATATAAAAGTAATGCCGTATTTGTATATCACATAAACAACTTATTTATACATAAATGATAACATTAATCACAATTGCTTAGAAACTAAGTACCAAAATAAAATTATACAACAAAATAAAAAAAAAAAAACAACATTAAAAAGCTTACTACTTATTTAGCCATAATTATTTTCCTAAAAGTGCCAATTTTGACTTAGAAAATGTCCGCCTCACATTGTTATTGCTGTTGAAAGCATTGCACGCACAAGACCAGCCAAATACCTCGTCTTCCATTTAGCCCACGCAAAGGGAGTTTTACGACTAGCATTTACCCTACGACATGCAAAATCAAAATTACTTAGAAGAAGTGAGGAGTCAACTAAATTATGTATTATATTATTTGCCAAATACCTCGTCTTCCATTTAGCCCACGCAAAGGGAGTTTTACGACTAGCATTTACCCTACGACATGCAAAATCAAAATTACTTAGAAGAAGTGAGGAGTCAACTAAATTATGTATTATATTATTTTATATACCAAACAACATGCATGTCCAATACCCACGTTTTCCAACACATGCTCACGCTATTGAATTAAAAAAATATCAATTCCACGCCAAATCGTACAAATTTAACCATCGAAATATACAGAATCGATAACGCCCGCCTTTTTGGAAGTTAGTCGAAAACAAATAAATTATTTAACCGAACGCAATTGTATAATTAATGAAGCCTTTATGCGTTTTATAGCCAGCGGTCGACCAAAATATAATGTAATTAATTAATATTTTACGGTCCGGTAACAAGGAATTCGTTTAAATTGTAACATAATAAACGTAACGCATTTTATACCTTTACCAAGACACTTCTGTAAGTTAAAATGTTTAAGTGGCTTTAATCAATCAGATTCAATCTCATTAAGAGGCGGAAAAACTTGATTATTTTAAAATAAATTCAATTGAAAGATTTTCTCACACACACACACAAAACACACGCTAAGCATATACACTCTAGCACACACACTCGAAGTAAAGATTAGCATGTTACATGCATGAAAGAAAGAAAGAAAAATTAAAAAATAAAGAAAAACCCCCGTAGTCACCCCCCCCCCCCCCCTTAAGTAAATCCAACTGAGCTCCTTAGGATCAGATTAATTGTGTTGTCGTCTGATGGCAGATCAGAATACAGTTTTCACTACCATTCTTTTTTCTGCTTGTGTCGAAAGAGGCAACGGAGAACGACTTACGATGCTACATCGATGATATCTTGATTAGTACCCGAACCCGAGACCTCCTACTTAAATTCACAGCGCTCACCGTTGCCAGGGAGGTCGTCACCGAATTAAGGTATTTAAGTTAAAATAGAAGAAACTACGGCTACTAGTCGTAGCATATAATACAAAAAAAACTTGTGTCGAATGCCCCATTACAGTAAGCCTAGGGTATCGCCTAAATCGAATGTGCATAATGATTTAGACGACTATGTCTATAGATGATAAACGTTTCATCAACTCTTAGATGATAACTGTTGGTGAACGGTTTGGGTATGCCTAGAAATCTCATTAGATTAGGCGTTACTTAAATAAATATTTAATATAATAAAGTAATTCATCGAGTACAATGGTCGAAGAGGTATTGACACAGGTATTTTTGAAATTGTGTGAATTACTTTAAAGTTCACCAGCAATGAATCCGAAAGGAAAGTAATAAAACTGGGATCTTAAGTCAACTTCAACTTAGCAAAGAAGGCAAAGAATATAAGGGCTCGTTCACATAGAATAACCGATTTTACAGGATCCATTTTAACTGGTCCGTCGCTACTGGTGGTAATATATTACATAGCATTTACAAGATCGTTTTTACTTATCCGTCGCTACTGGAGGATATTCGCACAGCATTTACCGGACCCATTTTAACAGATCCGACGGTACTGGACTTTCGTTCTTCATTGTATCGTCTACTTTCTACGAGGGTGGACGTTGTAAATGGCGCTGTGTGCAGCACACCGCACCCCGCGCACCCCCGTGCCACTGCCAAGTCTCGCGCGGTTTCGATCCAATAAAACGGATCAGTAACTATTTCTGTTGTTACTGGATCCGGAATACTGTCATAGTCAAAGTCAAAGTCAAAAATATCTTTATTCAAGTAGGCCCATAGGTGGCACTTTTGATGCGTACATAAGAATTACACGGTAGTGAGATGATGGCGATAACCACATTCGTAAACTTAAAACTAAAGCTACGAGGGTTCCAAACGCGTCCCGGATTAAGAAGAAGCCCACAACAAACTTAGCCAGGTGTTTTTTTTTTTTGTTATCACCATCTCACAATGTCATTTTAAATTATTAGAAGATCAACCTGGTTAGAGCAATAATTTACACCCAAGCTTTTTTATCGTTTACGAGTCCTTTATACTATAATAGGACTTTTCTATAAGCTTACGTTTAATACAAACTTTGAACTTTTTAAGAGACATCTCCAAGATGTCAATTGGTAGTTTATTGTTTGTGAACTGGCTCACACAACTCATACGCTTATAACATATACGTTTCAAAGGACCCGTAAAACGGATTGCTGCTTATTTTGTCGGATAGTTATTTTATACTGGATCCGGAATACTGTATTCTGAATGAACTCGCTCATACAACTACATACGCTAGCAATATATACGTTTAAACGGACCTGTAAAACGGACGCTCTATGTTAACGCGTCCTAAGTTGGAAATCTACAAAGTTGCACAGTTTTAAAGCGGTTGTCCGCACTATCGCATCCGCAAACTTTGACGGATTGCCGGGAAATTTATTCATAAGTTTCCACGTTAGCCGCTTACTACGTAGGAACTGGTAAAAATCGTTCGGCTTACGAAACTCTCGGGTTAAACCTGCAAGTTTTGTTAGCCAAACCATATTTTAAGTTTTTCTTCTTATTGATGGTCCACCACGTGCGAAGAGGGAAAAAACATAGCCTATAAACATGGCAACGCTTCTCAGGGCATGCAAAGAACACGCCCTGCAACATGAGGTCCTGTATCGATCAACCAAGGACCAAAGTCAGTGATAATGCAGTCTTAAGATGGTAACAGGCGTACCTTTTTTTCATTACAACCCATTATCGGCCCACTGCAGGGCACGGGTCTCCTTCTACAGTAAGAAGGGGTTAAGGCTGTAGTCCACCACGCTGGCCCAGTGCGGATTGGTGGACTTTTAGGTCGGTTTCTCCGCAACATTATACCGGAACGCGGAATATATAAAAATAAAAATAATAAGTCCCATTTAATAGTAGCTTGCAGTAAGTAAATAATTGTTAATTTATTTTTATGATCTTTTTTTTTCAATTTTATAATTTGTATGTGTGTTACCTACTTGGAGTAGCAGAGACACAGGTTGAAATCCTGTCGGAATCCTGAAATAATTACATTCATTTAAAATTTATTTTTCACATTTATTGTAGCTTTATTTATTCAATATAAGATAAGTAGTTTTTAGACAATGATGTGGGTATGCTAGTGCTATTTTATTTTTAGCTAAGTCTATTTTGCTATTTCTGTTAACATTACTGTCCCTAATAAATAAAATAAAAAGAAAATAAAACGCTAAATCGCTTTGAGGCACGTCTTCGTTGGTAGGTTGATAACTAGTCACACCCGAAGCTTCACAGACAAGACCAGAGAAAATTTAAAAATTTAATTATTCTGCCGGTTATCAAATCCGCAACCAGCACTTAAAACCACAGCGCTCACGCAGCGCTAAGGATATCGCCAAAAAATTCTATTTCCACATATGTTTTGAAGACCCGTTTAACACCTTGGGAAATGGAATAAGGAGTCAAGTTTTATTCAGCATTTTATGCAACAGTACAAAATGTGCAAGGTGGAAACACATTTCCTCGGAACTGCTCCGCCGAAAATGTGTCACGTGCATGCATGCGGTACAAGTTATAGGAAACCTGTCAGAATTACTAACAATTATTAGGAGTTCAGCTTTTCATGACAGAGTTCTTCCGGGAAGGTACCTATACTAATGTTGTAAAGAGGTAAAGTTTTAGTTTGTTTTTATTATTCGTCCGCGTTTATCACGGTTTTTCACAAATACCGTGGGAACCTTATGTTTCCTGGAATATAAAGCAGAACACAGAAACAATCAACGTTTTGGTTTTAATGACAAGTCCGAGAGTACATCATTATCTTATGTACCTCTTCCTCAAAAGCCTCTGGAGTATTATTTCGGTTTTCATTCAGACGTTGTATATAAAAATCCATGCTTATTCCTGCCCCAAAAAGCATTGCAGTGTTCCGTCATGAATGGCGTGGTGGCGGGTATTATTTATTAAAGACACATGAGGCGTTATAGTTAATACCTACGCCTCGGATTGATAATAAATAAGTATACCACGACAATACACACATCGCCATCTAGCCCCAAAGTAAGCGTAGCTTGTGTTATAGGTACTAAGATAGCTGTCGAATATTTTTATGAATATAATACACATAAATACTTGTCGCAGCCGGAAATGAGTACGGACACTAAAATGCAACGCAAACGCGCCAGCTAGCGGCTAGCATGCATCAACAGTTTTGACGCGCTTCGACAGAGTCGTGACGGGGTCTACTGACTAGATTGGGATTATTAATTAGTTGGGACGCAAGGCAGAAAGACGTCGTCACGGAACTGTCCTACGTTTATCTTAGTGGTTATTATTTTAAAAGTTTGCTATTACGATATTAGTTAAATTCAGTGTTCGAACAAAGCGAGTCAAATTTAAAGGTGTTCTTATTGCACGATACCTGAAAATTGCCCACACGATGTCGGACGGATCAAGTTAAAATCCGCCCGATCCTACATACTTATAATATACAGATAAACACCCAGACACTGAAAAACAATCATGTTCATCACACAAACATTTTACAGTTGTGGGAATCGAACCCACTGCCTAGGACTCAGAAAGCAGGCTCGCTGCCCACTGCGCTAGTTGGTCGTCAATTGATGGACACATGGCGGCACTGTGAAGTGTTGCTATATATATAGGCGATGGGTTTCCATTAACATCAAATGGGTCTACAAATTACTATTAAAAAAAAAACCAAAACCTCCTCATTAATACCTAGGGAGGTCATCGGGAACCGCTTCAGGCCGTGCCTTGAACCACGCCATCTACATTTTAAGTGCAGCGTATCAAGGAATGCCTTTGCTAAGGTACCTGCGCAAAATTGTTTAAATTTTTGGCACAATTCTGCTAAAATTTATTTTACCAAACACAAGTGCCTAATTTCTGTTAGCAACAACGTGAATAATTTTAGAATAATAATAAGCCGTAGTCGACCACGCTGGCCAAGTGTGGGTTGGTGGACTTGACACGCCTATGAGAATTTTATGGAGAGCTTTAAGGATTGCAGGTTTCCTCACGATGTTTTCCTGTACTGGTAAAAGCAGTGATATTAAATTGCTTTGGAACTTTGAAAAGTTACAGGTGCGTGACGGCAGAATGATTACGTATCTCGCGACAGGCTTGCGACAGGTGTAAATCTTGCAACCATATACGTCACTTTTCCACACAATAAATAAACAAAAGTCGCAAGTCTGTCGAGAGATACGTAATCACCCAGGGTTTCAAACTCGGACCCCCAAAAGTGAAATCCTATCTATTATATATCGTTATGGTCTCTATAAGATTGTTAATAAGGTACAGATTAATTTCAGCATCGATACTATGAGAACCGTAGCTTAGGTGGTAAAGCGCTCAGGCCTCAGAGTCGAGTGTTTGCCACAGAGTCGCACGATCAAATCCTGTCGGTTTTGCAATTTCACTCACTCATCCAAGTTCAGCGGTAATCTGTATAAATTACCCAACCATACTCTGTAGGTTTCCTCGCATTTCTTCAACGCTTATTAACCCCGTGCGTAATAAAATCATCATGTTTATTGACCTTGATGGAAAAAACTCGGCCGTAAATTTCATTCCTTACAAAGTTATTATTTCGCGTCGTAAATCACGTAAATATATCACGTGACACGTAAATGTAAGGTTGAAGTCTTTTAAGGAGCTTTTACATTTAATTGCGGTCGGTTTGAAAGATGCAACTATTTTGTGTTGCGCAACTTATAATCGTTGTAATTTTATAGTTAGTACCTCATTGGGTACTTACTTTTAGATAAACTATTAGGCTGTGTACACACCAAACGTACTAAAACCGCTGACTGTGAGCGGAGCGAGCGTTACTCACTTGACTGCTTTTTCACATATTATAATCCCCCCGGACTGAACATACGCTTTAACGAGCTATTAATATTGCGTATTAACATCATAGTGTGATTGAAATGCAGCTAGAATTTCCATTTACACTGACAGTGAGTCACAGTGAGTCTGCTCAGAGTCGGCTGCTGACTATCCGTTTAGTGTGGACAGGGCCTCAATTTTAACAAAAGAGGTCTCATCTTTCACTTAATAATTATGAATTTACCACTTGTACTGAAAGCTAACGAACATGTAATCATAACTTCGCTACTGAGTGCTGTAAATACATATAGATAATTCATGGACCGAAGAGTGGCGTTGGCTTTTTTCCTGGAAAGATGCCCGGTTCCAGGGTAACATCTTAATGGTAATTCTGTTTTGACTCTTCATGTTAGAATGGCACAACGAAATCAGATTACGTTTAGTATAATTAAGGTATCTTGGAATTATCCCACAAATCCTACACAATTTATAAAAGAGGAAAGTATTTTTTTGTCCTTACAAGCAACTTTCATTAGCAGAGAAGTATTAATAACTTAAGTAGGAAAGTTTTTTTTTGTTATCATTGATCTGCAGGACATAATTGATGTGTGGAAGGATCAAATTGTGATTCTTAAAAGAGGCGAATGAACTGTAGATTTATTCAATAAAAGTAGTAGAGCGACTACGGCGCGTGCAAATAGTATAAAGTAAATCTAAAGCGGTTTTCCTCCAATGAAATGGGTCCTTAAGAAATCTCTCACGATACTGTAGTTCCCTATTTTCATTTTATGCGTCGGCATAGAAAGGAATAACAATAAAACAGTAAAACGTAGGACGAAACAGCGGCAAATAGGCACAAATAGGTATACATCTGTAATGGCTGACGTAGAGATTTCGATATGTCGATGAAGCCGTAAAAGTCCAATAAAAATATAACTAAATAAAATAAAGGCACTTCCATACGGTTGCGGAGTTTTAATTAAAATTCCAACCTTTTATGTATTTTTAACGCGCGCCGTAAAAATCACGCCGTGTTATAAGTTGGACGTGTCTGTGTGTTTGTCTGTCTGTGGCATTGTGTTTTCAGGACGAATTAACCGATGTTGGTTTTTCTCAGGACGAATCAAGCTATGTCTGATGATAATCAGTCCAAGATGGCCACCGTCGCAAAATGGCGGATTACATATTTTTTCACAACTCCCTCATTACAGGTATCAAATGACAAACTAGTAGCCTTACGAGTGGAATAATGTACACTATATTGGAAGTATGGTGCATTAAATTTTTTTAATTTATATATTTCTACTGAATTTCAAGTTGGTTTTAGCATCGGCCACAAAAATAATAAAATGCTTTTGTGCAAACAATAGTTATAGACAAACACAACAATACAACAATAGTTATAGACAAACAAAGTTTTTTTTTTAAAGTAGTAATAAATTGGCGGTTTTCCTGACCGATTCCGAAAGTGTCCCACAGTCTGTATCACCTTAGTTAAGGCAACCTTATCAGCACATCGAATTTGAACAGTGTACTCGCCATTGATGCTAAGTTCATTTATGTTGAGTTATTTAAATTATTGTTTTAAACGCATCCTTAACTACACGTGGTAAGTCAGTCTTGTGTCTATTTTGTCACAAAAATGCCACCAGTTTGGAAGAGCCTTATGACGTCTAGTTATTTTATACTCTGCCTCTAATTCACTTTTACTGGCTAAAAAAATATTAAGATGTTCCGGAATACACATTGTTATAGCAATGTTTCGCCTTTCTAGTAAATAAGATAAGAAAGAACAGCAAAAATTCTCTCTTTTATCTTGATAGACAGCGTAATATTTTTTAGAGTACAGTGCTTTATACCGGAAAATCAAAGGACGGGTGCAATATCCGACCTTATCGCTAAAGAGCATCTCTACTGAAAATACATCATCATGGTGAAAATTTTACCTATATAAAATATAACTAAAATCTTTCAATACATGCTAGTGAAATCCCTACTAATATTATAAATGTCAATGTAAGTTTGTTTGTTACGCTTTCACGAAAAAACTACTTAACCGATCCTCATGAAACTTAGTACACATATTCTTGGAAGTGTTAGAAGTAATATAGGATACTTTGGGAGAGGAGATGTGTTTGACGATTTTACACCATAACTCCGACAAATTATAACCGATTTGAATAATTATTTTTGTATTATAGAGGTTGGACATAGAGGACAGAACTCCTCAGCGGACAGCAGCAAACCCGTCAGTTAAGGCTTAGCGATACTGAATACTTTAATTTTTTTAGATCTACAACTAAATTTAATGCCACATCAAAAAACAAAATCGAACGCAGACGAAGTCGCGGGCAACAGCTAGTATGTCATATTAATTATTTACAAGTGTTGATAATCACAAGATTTTAGAAGATTTAAGAAGTTGGTAAACAGACAGACTGGTAGTTTCAAAAGTGCTTATAGAGTAAGCGAACGTAAAATAAATGAATTTAGATTTTTGTTTTTCTTTCAAACCCTTTTCAAAGTTTGTGAAAACATATGTGTGTGTTATTTTATGTACTAAACTAACACTAAATAAAATCTAAAACGTCGTCGAAACCACCGCAGATACCACCGCATAATCAAAAGATCCTTTAAATGGCACTTTTTTTTAACTAATTAATTATTTTTAAATTTGAATTTAATAAATTGTTTATAATTAAACCATTCCGGTCTAAGAGTTTTACACTGACCTCTAGAATACTATAGTAAAGAGGTTAGTAATTTTTAATGTAGCTTTATTAAATATTGGACAGAAGCAAGCGTTACTTTGCGGAAATCCATGATATATTATGAAAATTAGGCTTTATTTGCTATACTCCGCGAAAAGCAGGAGAATCTGTATGGTGTAATTAACTTTCTATTTTCTAACAGTTTACAATGAATAATTGTAAATTTAAAAGATTGTAAGACTGCTTTAGTAAAGTCAACATCTCCTGAGGATGCTCCGGTTTCGTTGCGAAACGTGCGTAGAGGGTACACTGCCGAAGATCTGTTTGGTGTGGAGTATAAGGATTGAAGAAATTATAAATAACAAATTTACAAATTCTCCTGTTTTCGCGGAGTATAGCAAATAAAGCTTAATTTTCATAATATAGCTTTGTTAACTATATTAAAAACTATTTAAAGATGCTTTAACATTTGTTGCCTGGAAGAAATCGCTATGTAGCGATAAGGCCACCAAATTGTACTCTCTTGATATGTGTTTATATCTCTGTAACTAATTTTTTTCTTTGGTGTACAATAAAAGTGTATTCATTCATTTAACTTGTAATTAAAATCTTTTTCTTCTTCTTTTGCTTTTTGGCGTAAATTATTAATCATACTTAAAATTTAGTTGTTCATAGAGTTTTTTTAGGTTAAGACTTCTTTGTAGTCCTTCTTTAGCAAATTATGTCATAAATGTCATTCCGTCAAATTTTCGGCTACCTATTAATTAAAGTATGTTCTAAAGTTTTACTTTTGTGCCCAGTTGGCACAGACAAAAGCCATAAACAAGAATTAAATTGAATCGAAGTTTTTTTTTGGACAATCACGAAGGAGATTGTCTTACGTGACGTTGGTGAAATACAACGTTCTGATTTGGCACACCTAAAAGCAAAGAAGAAGAAGAAAGTTTAATTTGCTATAAACATCAACATGGCTCGAAAGGGGCAAGTCACGATTCAAGAGACAGTGGAGACCAACGAGGAATTCGAGGACACCTTGAAGAATTATTACAATATACTTATATGTAAGTCCGCTTCATGAATATTTCTAATGGTGCGTATGCAATGACTTCAAGAAACTAGATATTGATCTGCCAAGCGTGTTGACTATGTGAAAACCCTCTTTTTGGGAGAGATTTTAAGTCCAGCAGCAGTTTCAAGTCAAGGCAATAAAGTCAAAAGCCAAAGTCAAAAATATCTTAATTCAAGTAGGCCCACAGGTGGCACTTTTGATGCGTACATTACATGAAAATTACACGGTAGTGAGATGATGGCGATAACCATATTCGTAAACTTGAAACTAAAGCTACGAGGATCCCAAACGCTTCCTGGTCTAAGCAGAAGCCCACTACAAACTTAGCCGGGTGTTTCTTTTTTGTTATCACCATCTCACTTTGTTATTGAACATTATTAGAAGAGCTGCCTGGTTAGAGAAATAATTCATAAGCTTTTTTTATCGATTACTAACCTTTATACTATACTAGGACAATGTGAAAAGCATAGCGTTTTTTTACAAATATGACAATGAAGTAAATACTTTTAATGTTACCATCTACACCCTGGTTTGCTTGCACCAAAATTAAAATCAAGTGACTGGCACTTAATTAATCTATTATAAAAGTATTCGCGTAGCTGGGATACTATTCGCGTAGCGGAGGTCCTATTCGCGTAGCGGAGGTACTATTCGCGTAGCGGAGGTACTTTTCGCGTAGTGGAGATACTATTCGCGTGTTTGTCTTTCATCTTCAATAGGGTTATATTATAAGTAAACACTAGTTTGAATTAGTTTTTATGAAAAAATAAATATGCTAATTTAGATTTAATATTTTTACAGAGTGATTCCTTGTGATATATACTTATGCATCCATCAATATTATTTCGTCATTCGGTTACGCGTTGTATACTGGATGGGGGTCTGAGGGCACTGGTGCAGATTCTGCAGCCGCAGCTTAGGGTGGAGTTTTTATACCTAAATTATACATGCTCTAACAACAAAACATTTACACTCCATTTTTCACAAGAAACTGTTTTTTTTTATTCCACTCCAACTTAGCCTGATATGGTAGCGGGCTAATATGTTAGGGAGTAGGGTTGTCATACCCCTAATCGATATCTACGCGTCATCGCACCGGAACACTAAATCGCCTAGCGCCACGTCTTTGTCGGTAGGGTGGTAGCTAGCCACGGCCAAAACCACACCAGACCAGAGAAAATTCAGAAATTATAAATTACCACTGCCGGCAATCGAACCCGGTACCTCTTACCTAAATTCACAGCGCTCACCGCTGTGCCAGAGAGGTTGTCAAAAACCCTGTACCCTAGTAACACCTCTTTAATTCACAGGTTTGGAAGTTTATTCAGAATACTGCGGATATTGTTTAGCCACCGGAAACGCAATTAGAAAGGCCAAACTGGAAATAGGTCAAGACCGTATCTACATGGTTAAGGTGAAAACTTAATTTATTAGCATCCGAACTAGATTTAACTAACTTGTTGAACTATCCTGAAGCAATAACTGCCCTTTTGGTCTAAAAGTTAAAGCGTTAGACTTCGGATCATGAGGTTTGATTACTGGTTAAGGTATTTTTTATCAACCGTAAATAGTAAATAAATAATAATAATAATAATAATAATAAAATTTTATTTCAGGCATAGCCCATATAGTGTGTACTTAATAGTTTTTAAAAATAACATAAAATGAAGCACAAATTAAATTAACAATAATAATAATAATAATAATAAAAATAATTAAAATACTAATAATTAAACACGAACACAAATTAAATTAAAATACTAATAATAAAATAAGATAAATAAATATACTACGACAATACACACACTGCATCTAGCCTCAAAGTAAGCGTAGCTTTTGTTATGGCTACTAAGATGACTGATGAATATTTTTATGAATAATATACATAAATACTTAGAATATACATATAAACACCCAGACACTGAAAACATTCATGCTCATCACACAAACATTTTCCAGTAGTGGGAATCGAACCCACGGCCTAGGGCTCAGAGAGCACGGTCGCTGCAAACTAAGCCAATCGGCCGTCAAATGGGCAAACTCTTGTATCAAGAGCACGTTAAAGCCCCAGCTATATCGCTATTAATATGATATAATAAGCATGCCCGCAAAGTAGCAGCGTGGTGGGTCTATGCTCTATAACGCTCTCTCTATTGACATGGAAATTCCATGCCTAGCTGTGGGCTATTATTAATAGGTTAAGGACTGTTTTCCTTAACTTGATTTGTCCACAAAGTATAATACGTAGAGGATTCTATCAACCGATAAAACCGCCTTTTAAATTTTTTTTTTATATCTTTTCAATTTTCTTGTATCTTTATTTATAGGGAATAAGTACGAAAAGAATAGCACTACTAAATCCAACCTGCCGAATGCGGCTTAGCTCTACAATAACTAAAATTAGATGCTAGTAACCTTTTTCCAAATTACCTTGATAATATATTGAATATAATAATACTTACGCACACACACACAAACACACACACACTCACACTTACACACTCTGTCACACACGTACGCATACACGAACACGTACATTATAAAATTGAAAGTTGTATTGTTTTGTTGTAGTTAGTTGTTGGTGGGTGTTAATAGCTGTAACACAGTTTTTAACTAATACAGTTGTTACCGTTCCTAAAGACTAGACTTTTTAATATTATAATTAATATTAAAAACACACTAAAATAAATTCTGCTTCCCTCACAGGCCGTGGCAGACAATATAGATGTGTTATCCAGATTTAAAGAACGGAGTGAACCAATTTTCCTGTTTATATCGGTGCGTTTTTGTTCATTATATTCCATAGTGATAACTTTTTGTTTTCAGGAGTTCAATGAAGATTGAATCACAATGCTAACTCACTTGCTTTAACGAAGAATAACTCCCCCCAGAAAGGAAAACTTGTGCGGGCCATGTTCGGAGCAAACGGTCTGGAGCTCTGTCGCATTGTAGAAGAGGAACTCGGCTTAATGCAACGAGAGATAGAAACCGGCGTTGAGCGACCGAAGCAAGAAATCAGTGAGCTATTGCCAGAAGAAGCCGTAAGTTACTTCTCAGCTTCTCTTATTCTTCTTCTAAATATCCCTATCCCTACCAATATTATAAATATCAATGTAAGTCTGTTTGTTACGCTTTCACGCAGAAACTACTTAACCGATCCTCATGAAACTTTTTACATATATTTTTGGAAGTGTTAGAAGTAATAAAGGATACTTTTTATCCCGACATTAAGCTGGATGAAAGTGTTTGATGATTTTACACCATAACTCCGACAAATTATAGCCGATTTAAATAATTATTTCTGTACTATATAGGTTATATGTACTGTATAATATGTGTTTAATTTTGTCCAAATTGTGGCAAACCCCTCATTTAAGGCTTAGCTATCCCAAATACATAAAGTGCTGCCACGTTTATGAGGCACATGTCTTTCGAAACACAAAAATAAATGCAGACGAAGTCGCGGGCAAAAGCTATTATATATATATATATTATTCCACTACAGGTTAGCCCTTGACTGCAATCTCACCTGGTAAGTGACGATGCAGTCTAAGATGGTAGCGGGGTAACCTGTTGAGTATGGTAGTCATACCCCTAATCGGTTTCTACGCGTTATCGCTCCGGAACACTAAATCGTTTAGCGGCACGTCTTCGTCTGTAGGGTGGTAACTAGCAACGCACGAACTGCCCTCGGGGTAACTATTTATTATAGTTAGGCTGATTCTCATGATTATAGCAGTTATAGCCTCGTGAGTAATAATATGGCTTCCCTTTTGAGGAGACCAAGTTCAAACCCAGCCAGTCGCCTCTAACTTTTCGGAGTTATATGCTTTTTGTATTTAAGCAATGAGATATCACTTTATTTAACGGCGAATAAAAACATCACTAGGAAACCCTGCCAGCACGGCTAGCGTGGGCAGGAGAATTATCTCCCCGGGAGAGATTTAGAAAATTTCCTTTTTTTTCGTGTTTTATCGATAAATTTCTATATATATAATTCTTGTGTGCGTGTGTATGTCACTGAACTCCTCCTAAACGGCTGGACCGATTTGAATGAATTTTTTGGTATTCGTTTGGGTGGCACCCTAGATGGTTTAGATTCACAAATCAGCCCGACAGATGGCGCTGGGGTCCGCTAGTATATATTAGAATCTCGGAATCGGCTCGAACGATTTTCATACAATTTAGTATACAGGGGGTTTCGGGGGCGATAAATCGATCTAGCTGGGATTAATTTATATTGGAATCTTGGAATCATTTATATTGGACATACGACTATTTTTTTTAGGTCGACTCATTGGCGGACCAAGTCGCGTGGGTCCGCTAGTGTGTAATAATAAAAGGAGGTAAACTACTCTTATTCCATGTTTCCGTGCTTTAGCAGGTGGACAAGTAAATTATATCCCCCTGTCAGGGAATATAATCGGGGGATATAATTTTTGTCTCCTGCCTGCGCTCACCCTGCTGGGAGTTTTTCGTATAGTTCTCAAGGGCGTGTGAAATATATCAACCCGCACTGGGTCAGCGTCGGTGGCGTGCACAGAGGGTATGCACAGGGTATGCAGATGATATAAAATGAAGAAAATCTCCAGTACGAGTCATAAATACTTAAGGGTAGGCTTTTTTTAACTCTTACAATGCCTATCCTTAAGTTTTTTTTATAACTCGTACTGGAGATTTTATTCTTTTTATATCATCTGAATACCCTTTGCATACCCTCTATGCACGCCACTGGTCAGCGTAATGGACTATGGCTTTCTCATTCTTAGAGTAGACCTGTAGTAGACCGGTGATGAGCTGATGATGATTCACAGGTCAAACTAGAAGAAGACTCCAGAATGGAGGAGGAGTTCCGAGAAGCACAAGAGAGACTGAGAGTGTTAACTATCGCAGCAAGGAAGAAGCGTGTGTGTGAGCGACTGGCGGCACATGTCAGACATATGAACTTCATACTCTACTGGCCGCATTGTCATCAGGCACATTTGGATTTGTACGAAAAGTGGGATTTGATCAGTAAGACGTACACATCTTTATGAATACTAGGAATTCAAAAGAGTGACTTTTTGTTCATTTCTTACGTAAAGGAGACAATATGTTTAGCTTAACTTCGATGGCAAAAAGTTAGTTTACAGATATAGGATTCACTCCGGTGGGGAAGTGCCATTCAGATGTAATGATATTGATATGGATGCTTTTGTTATTGGAATAAGTTTTTTTTTTTTTTTTCATATTAGTAATATGCATTTTACCTCTTTCAATGTTTTTTCCTTTTACGCCTTTGGTTGCCTGGAAGAAATCGCTATTTATTTATTTTATTTATTTGGTATCTATGACCCATCACTACACCCTACACTATAACATAAATAGAATAATTAAAAACTAAACTAAATCAAAAAAAACTTATAATTGGCCTTGTCGCTATGTAGCGATACGGCCACCAAATTGTACTCTCTTGCTTAATGTGTATCTCTGTAACTATTTTTTTTTTTGAAGTACAATAAAAGTGTATTCTTTGCAATTTTAAATTCTCATATTTGTGTGTGTGTGTGCGCATATTTTTTTTCAATTTAAATTTCTTTGTTCGCAGATTGAGTTACATAGTTGTTGTGTACAATATTATAATAGTGCTACAATCGCCATTGATTGGCATGCAAAACTGTGTTTTACATGTTTTTAAATGTTTCGTAGCCTGGTTAGGCGAATCAGACAACAGTAGTGTCTTTTTAAACAAAAAAAAAAACATAAAGCAGCCACGTTGTTTTATTTATTTTCAGATATCTCAGTAGCAGCCAAGGAGACATACCAAATGACGGAGGAGGCTATCAAAGAGGCCCTGTACATGAGTGACGTGGAGCCAAATGAGGCTTGTCTGCATGCACTGATGAAGGGGGAGGCGCTGGTGGTGATGTTCAAGATGATGGAGAGCGATACAAGGGACTTTGTCAGTACGTAGTTTTAGTTTTTTTAATTTAAGGAAAAGCCCTTCTCTTAGAAAGAAGAATTTAGGCCTTAGTCCTGCACGCTCGCGCTGGTCAATCGCCAAACTCACAAACTACGCGTGTAGTTCATTGTCATTTGATAACATTTTGTAGAACCATTAATATATGGGATTTTTATTGCTTATTATGATGATTACTAAAAGACAAGGTAGATTCGGACATAACATAAAGTAGATAGAAATAAGTGATAAGAATGTAACGGTCGAACTTCACTGAAATGTGGGCAACATTTCTGTAATCGACCTCGTCTTTTAGTAATCAACAGCATCATCATCATAGGGACCCAATACCGGCCCTCAACAGAGCAACAGCAATGCGACAGGCGTAAATCTTGCAATCACTGCTGTGAAACCTCACTTATCCATACAATAAATAAACAAAAGTGTTTGACAGCAGTGAATGCAAGATTTACGCCTGTCGCATTGCTGTCGCGAGTTACGAAATCACCCTGCGGGTCCCGTCACACAATGAGAAGGGGTTAGGGCCGTAGTCCACCACGCTGGCCCAGCGGATTGGTGGACTCCACATCCCTTGAGAACATTATGTAGGTTTCGTCACGATGTTTTCCTTCGCCGTCGAAGCAAGTGATATTTTTAATCACTTAAAACGCACATAACTTAGAAAAGTTAGAGGTGCGTGCTGAGATTTGCACTCGTCTCCCCGAGAGTTGAGCTCCTACCCATTTCATTTAAACTAAATTTGACCATTTTAACTATATATATTTGACCTATTCCTAAGGATGATAAAGATGATAATATTTATCAGACACTCATTTCAGAATTGATGCGTCATACAATATACGAAGAGATTCCCGTACTAAAAGAGGACACACCGCCGGAAAAGCAACTGCCACCAATACCAGCGTTTGAACGATACGCTACTATAAGTAAAAGTGCGAGAGAAGTCAGAAGGGAGCGATATGAAATTAGAATGCAAAAGCTGGTAAGACTTATAAGTTGTTTAACCTAGAATGTGTTGTATTATGACCCTATAAATTAAACGTGAGTACATTTGAGCATGAATTTAATTAAGTTTGAATTTTTCATCATATACCTAAATTTCAGGTTGATATTGTAAATGAATCTGAAAGTATTTGTCAGAAAACTAGAATTACATTTACTTACATACTATTACATTTATTTACATTTACTAGAGTTACATTTGTCAGAAATCTAGAATTTTTTGTATTATGACCCTTGAAATTAGACGTAACTGCATTTGAGCATGAATTTAAAGAAGTTTTAATTTTTCATCATTTATATATATAAATTTCAGTTTGCTATTTTAAATGAATCTGAAAAGTACTTACAAAAAGTCAAAGTCAAAAGTCCAAAATATCTTTATTCAAGTAGGCCCATAGGTGGCACTTTTGATGCGTACATAAGAATTACACGGTAATGAGATGATGGCGATAGCCTTCGTAAACCTAAAACTACATTTGTCAGAAATGCAATTTCATCTAGGTAAAATAAAAATACGACTATAGTCTTCTTTTGAGAAAATTGAAAAGACTCATGATTATCAACTCATTACCGGTCCACTTTTGCGCTTTAATCCACAAGGCTGGTGTGGTGGAATATTCTGCAAATTCATACGCCTTCGAGAAAATTATGGAGAACTTTATGTATGCTGGTCTCCTCACGATGTTTTTTTTAGCTTCAAAGCGATAATATTAACTACTTAAAACGCACGTACCTCTGAAAAGTAAGTGGTAAATAAAAGTCGAAATCTGTCACATCAGAATCGAGGCCAAAACCCAACCTAAGGGTCACCTCTCCCGAAAATAATATATATTTTATATTACTCTTTGATGATATCGATCTTATAAAGCGTGAAGAGAGAGAAGAAAGGGATCGTTTGGCAGCTGAACAGGCACGTCTAGCAAGAGAAGCAGAGGAAGAGAAACAGAGAATTGATAAACAGAGGCAAGATGAAGAAAGAATGGCTAGAATTCAAGCTGGGGTAAGTCTGAGTCTATATCTTTCCTTATTCCAACTAGAGTATTATTTAGTATTAACACTTAATTGCTAAACTTTTATTTTTATCGCCGTTTCCGATATCAACGACGAGTTAATCAAGCGCAAGTAAGTAAACGAAAATAAACTTGGACCTCATAGATTTCCATCATCATCTGAGTCATCATGTAGAAAATAGAATTTAAATCAAAAGCTAAGAGATAGAGTTCTCTACACTAGCTTAACCAGCGACAGGCAAGATGAATCCGCCATGTAGCTATCAACCTGAGGCGTAGGTGTTAAGCCGCATGTGCCTGTTATTACACCGAAAACCATACAACCTTCAGACTGGACCACAGCGCTGGTTCTTGGTGGCAGAAATAAGAATGGCAGTTGTACTTCGCCAGACGAACTAGACACAAGAAGCCAAGTCTAAGTTTGGTGTTATAACGACAGAGCCTTAATGATGGTGGTCATAACTGGACAAATATTTTTTACAGTTACCAGCCGAACCGGAGCCGGAACCGGCTGATGAAGGAGAAGAAGTTGAAGGAGAAGAAAGAGAAAATGCAGAAACTGAAGCTACCGAAACAACCGAAGCTACTGAATTGGCTGAAGAAGTAAATAATTTAGATGAGAATCTTAATTTCCTTTAAACAATTGCTGAAGTGATAGAAATAGAAATTAAATTGATAAAATGAATCAGGTTGGTTGAAGCGGTGATAGCGCAGTCGAGGGTAGGAGCTTGACTTCACTTTCGGAGGGAGCGTGCGTCATATGCGTTTTAAGTAATTAAAAATATCACTTGCTTCGACGGTCAAGGAAAATAGGCTACTTTTGATCCAAACAAAACAAATGAATTCTGTTGAACTTTGTCAAAAAAGAAAAAAGCGCAGACAAAGTCGTGGCCAAAACCTTAAAAACATAAGCTTTTAAATGTAACAAATTTCAGCCGGAAAAAATAGAAGATGAACAAGTAGAGGCGGAAGAGGAGTTTCATTCAGACGTGTCCATTGAAGATGAGGAGTACATCCCGCCGGGTGGTCTCTTCGTGCCAGGATTGTACACACCACCTAATGATTTGGCCAAATCTAATGCATTGGCTTTCTTTTTTCCCAAGGTACCGATGCATAAAATTGTTTGCAGCCCAATGGTCAGCTACCCTTCAGAATTTAAAATTCAAAATTCATTTATTTCATGTAGGCCTACTAGGCGTAATATAAGCACGAAACGTCACAGTCTTACAATTAGTAGGGAATCTACCACCGGTTCGGAAGGCAGATTCTAGCGAGAAGAAGCTGGCAAGAAACCCCTGCTTTGTGAGTCCAAGCCCGTGGGATTTATAACAGTACATTAGAAATAAGTAGATCACTAATAGATATGAAGAAGCTACAACTTTTAAAAATTTTACTGCGATTAAAACAAAATAATTTTTAGAGCAACTCAATTGGCACCACTGTTAGAAGTAATGATTGTTTTCTAGGCTGTGACTCAAATAACAACAATAGAGTCTGAACATTTACCGCAGCACTTGCTGGTGATGTTCTCCATCGATAAACGACATGATGTCAAGGAAATCATGAGCCAGTTCCCCGGCGAAGTGATAAACGTAAGTGACATTCCAAATACTAATAAAAAAAGAAAAATTTCAGACTTTTAATATTAAGAATATTTGAATATGGACTGATCATATTCAAATTAAAGTATTAAACAATGAGTAAAGCAATATTCCATATTCAAATTAAAGTATTAAACAATGAGTAAAGCATTTGATTCGACTTTCCACAACTGGATAAACTGTTTGTGTGACGAATGACTGACTGGAATGAATGACTGGGTGTTTATCTGTGCATTATAAGTATTTATGTGTATTATATACATAAAAATATTCATCAGCTATCTTGTACCCATAATACAAGCTACGCTTACTTTAGGGCTAGATGGCGATGTGTGTTTCGTAGTATATTTATTTATTTAAATATTTAAAAATAATAGAATTTATAAAATAACTGATAAAAATAATTAATATAAATAAAAATATTACATAAGTCACGTCATTGAAATTAGAGCAAATAAAAATAAAAACAACAAAAAATATATAAATAGAATAAAGAAACCTATTGCAATCTTTATGAATCTTTTAGCTTTGAAGATAATAATTAATAAATGAATAATTCAACTTTTATTTTAAAAAACATCAAAATACAGAAAATATAATAAAAACAAGTCATCAATATATATTGATGGCATAAAAACTATAGCATTAATAAAATATGTAGATTAATATATTTTTATACGAAACGTTTCTTTTGCAACCTCCTGCGCTGCACATAAATCATTATATATACTGTCAACATAAGTAGTCACAGATAACAGATCAAATAAAAGCGTAAATATAATCAATATTTCATAAAAATTATTGGCAGTACGGAATATTTGTGGGTGAGGATCCAACATCTGCAGAGCATCTCGCGTACACGATAAAACAGTACGACAAAATGTCAAGACATAGAAGGAAGTGAGTATTGGTATCCTTTAACGGAATTTAAGTAGGACATCCCAGGCTCGATTCCCGGCTGACGCAATTTGGATATTTTTAATTTTCCGAATTTTCTCTGAATCTGGATATGTTTTCTGTGGTGGAAGGCTTTGGCCGTGGCTAGTTACCACCCTACTGAGAAAGACGTGCCGCTAAGCGATTTAGTGTTCCGGTGCGATGTCGCGTAGAAACCGATTAGGGGGTATGACTACCCAACTCCCTAACCGGAGACAAATAAATAAATAAATAAATAAATATACTACGGCAATACACACATCGCCACCTAGCCCCAAAGTAAGCGTAGCTTGTCTTATGGGTACTAAGATGACTGATGAATATTTTTATGAATTATATATACATAAATACTTAGAAAATACATATAAACACCCAGACACTGAAAAACACTTAATGCTCATCACACAAATATTTTCCAGTTGTGGGAATCGAACCCACGGTCTTGGACTCAGAAAGCAGGGTCGCTGCCCACTGCGCCAGTCGGCCGTCACAAAAATGAATGTATCTAATATATTTTCCCATAACCAGCAAAGACCGTCTGGCCCTCATGGTGTCCCGTAAACGCAGTCTACCATTACTGCAACTGGCTGTTCTGAACCCCTGCTACATCAGCATCGACGTTGAGGCTGGTGAACGTGACTGCCTCTCAATGTTTCCTGTGGGATACGGTGATGAATATGAAGAAGAGAAGAGCGTTGAAGAGGAAGAAATCCAGGTAAAGAAATCTCTCTCTTTCTAATCCATCCTCATATTATTAAAGCGGAAGTTTGCTCGTTTCTTTCTTTGTCCTTCCTAAGACAAACATAGGACCCTATTTATCCTACGAGAACAAACGTTTTGCACGGGATCTTTTAGAAAACCGTTATGAACGGCAACTAGCATTAAAAATATATCGCCTAAGTCATGTCTATAATGTGTCTCGCGCAAACAACAATATCGATCTATTTTCCCTTATCTTATTATATATATATATAAAATACCTATACTTATAAAAAATGTAAACTTATTCAATGTATTCAAAACTAAATTAGCTTCTTATATATTAAGTAATACCAATAAATTTAAAGACGAATACATTGAATGAGTAGATAATAGTAAAATTGAATTTAGTTTAGTCTAATGGCGAAGTGTATTAATTTATTATAGAAAACTAAGTTTCCTATGTAAGTGACTCAGGTCTTTTTATGGGAATAAATGTCTTTAAACCTAAAACTTTTTTGTCAAAGGCCAAAGGATTTTAAACGTGCTGTTATTTCTTCTTTGTCAAGCAATCCGGACTACATTTTTGGGTTATAATTTTTAGTTTTCTTTTTTTATTTTTAAGTTTTTCTCATTGTAAAATTAGTTTTGTTTAAGATTTTGTATTTTTATTATAGTTTGTTTTGTGGTAAATGCTGTACACACCTTTAAGTGGCTAGTCACACTGATTAGAAACAAAATATTTGTAATTTTCCTTTACTGTGTATTGTGAACAAGCTGTTGGTGATCCTTTAATAAATAAATAAATAAAAAAATTCAACGGTAATAGCCCAGTTGAAAGGACTTCGACTTCATTTTCGAGGGGCCGGATTCGAGTCCCAGCAAGCTTTTCTAAGCTATGAGCGTATTAAGCAAGCTTCAACGGTGAAATAAAATATCGTGAGGAAACCTGCATGCCTGCGAGTTCTCCATAATGTTCTAATAGGTGTGTTGAGTCCGCCGTTAGGCCAGCGTGGTGGACTACGCTTAACCGCTTGTCATTCTGAGAGGAGACCCGGGTAATGGGTTGGTATGATGATGATTTTAACAGCTTTTAAATATACATACACCTGTCTGCGTTTACGTATGGCACCACGGAAGACCAGCGCAAATTCTTTAGTTCTTCCACCAGCGTATTTAATAAGTAGGATTGCGGCATTTTAAGAACAGTGATAGCTTAGTGGGTAAAACTTCAAGTTCCATTACCGGAGTTTGATTCTTAGTAAATACGTCTTTCTTGTCGTTTGTGCGTATATGCGTTTTAAGCAAATAACTTGCTCTAAATGTGAAGGAAAACCCAGCCGTGTTGGCTGGGTTTTCCTTCTGGATTCTTGGCCCGATCCCAAAATCAAACCCAGAGTCATGAGATCAAAAGTTGAACATGCTAATCGCTAAGCCAATGAAGCGGTTTAGTTTTTTTTTTAAATCTTATCATTATTTTACAGGAAGTCGTTGCTGAACAGGAGCCGGAACCTGAGGTAATAGAATATAATTTGAATAATATAACAACCGTTATTTTGCATAGATATACCGCTTTGGCACAACTTAAAACAAATGCCGTTCTTACGGATTCAGATAGCTTACGTCCTGCTACACACATCCGATATTTTCTAGACCGGAAAAATGATTGTACCTGACAGATTAAAAAAAAACGACGGACGAAGTCGCGTGCAAAATTTAGTCATCCTAAGACATAGCTTAATGCCGAACACAGAGAGAGCAACGTTGGCGGGCTCAGTTTTACGAACTAATTTTTTTTTTTTTCTAGGTTATAGATGATGAACGTCTTGCCGACGAAGAAGTCGAAGAAGATGAAGATTGACGTTTTTTTAAACGGTTTAAATATATGGTTTTCGATTTCAATCGCATTAACTATGTTATAGGTGGCAGACCAATATTTAAACTGAAAAACTCCACAGAATATTAGGCTTTTAATAGGTGCCGAGTGGAAATCGGTTAGGATTTTTTTCTAATTATTTTATTCCACTACATGTGATCCCTTGACTGCAATCTCACCTGCACGGCTTACATGGTCAGGAGATAATTTTATCCCTGGGCAAAGGATAGAAATGTATCTTCTCCCACAGCTTTAATAACTCTCAGAGCAGTGGCGCACAAGTGGAAATAATATCCAAATAAGATATGTGCAATAATAAATTTTTAGAATACAAATTAAAGCAATAAATGTTAAATTTTAGCAAATGTCTCTTTATTTAATTAACTAAATTTTCCTATCTACATCCATTCCATTTTAGGTCGATTATAGGTCAAGGGTTGCGGGAAATTTTGAGGAGGTGTTGATTAAAAACTGAAATTTTATTAGGTGGTGCCACTACTTTTTTACGATACTAAATCTACTATACAATTTGTTATAAGCTTTCACAATTATTATCACAATATGTTAATACACCTACCAACATCTTTTTTTTTTTATACTCTCGACAACAAGTTGAGAAAAAAAACAGTGACTTCAAGTAGAAGAATACAAAAGGCATCTTATCTCTCAGTAGCGATCTCTACCAGGCAACGGTAAGATTACGGAAAATAAAAAGAAATCTACCTAGCCGCACAGTGATGGGGTGAGAATGCCAAAGTCGGAACATCGACCTGCTGTCAAAAATTTTCTGTTAGGAAAACTAGGAGCGTTTTTGTAATATATTTTATTTATATATTTTTATTTGGTAACTAATTTGGTAATAATTAAAAACTAAACTTAATCAAAAAACTTACATTAAATATTAATACGCAATATACTAAAAGTTACAAATTAGAATTTCTACATCAAGGCAGCCCTACGTGGAGTTTAATATACAGCTTGTAAATCTATATATATATATTAGTAACATTTGCTCTAGGAAGCGAACGTAGGGCACTGATTTCACGTTGCATTTCAATTTAAATTTATTTTTTACCTTGAACATGAGTTATGAATACGTTTTTACTATTGTGTTTTATAACACAAGCCCACCACACTTATTTGAAGCTGGTTGCGATTCAAAAATTATAATCACATGCTAGTTATAATACCAAGACCGATGTCTTAATGTGCTCTCTGTTGCCCACCAACAATTTCCTAACTCTGGGCTAAAGAAAACACTGAGAATTTTAAGGAAACCTAACAATCCTTGGCCTGACGCGGGAACCCAGAAAACTCGACTTCCATAGTTGAACATGCTAACCAAAAAACCTTCGAAGCCTAGGAATAGAAATATAATAGGACGTGTTCCTTGCATGCCCTGCGAAGTATTGCTCTGTTTATTAATCGACGGTTGTCCAATTAAAATTAGGTGACATCAGTGGCGTGCATAGTATGCAAAGGGTATGCAGATAATACAAAATGAAGAAAATCTCCAGTACGAGTTATAAAAACTTAGCGGTAGGCTTTTTATAACTCTTCGAATGCGTACCCCTAAGTTTATTTTAACTAGTACTGGAGATTTTCTCCAGTTTATATCCTCTGCATACCCTGTGCATACCCTCTATGCACGCCACTGGGTGACATCTGTTTGGTACGTGAACGAATGAATGAATATACTTCTATTATAGGTATAGAAATATATATATAAACACCCCCTCAAAATTGCCTACCATCTCTTGGAGATATATATTTGTAGTATTGGAATACATTACTATCCTTTCACCTTTTCCTTATTTTTTTCTCGGAAGATAGGACGGGGAGGTGGTATTTTTAGTAAATCACCAGTCGACTTGTTTACGAGATCGGTTGTGTAACGAACTGGCAAACGAATAGGTTTATTCACTTGAATTTATCGGTTTCCTTAGTAGGTAAGTATGGAAATGTTTTATTATATACTAGCGCGCGCCCTGGCTTCTTAGGGGTGCACTGTACGAAAGGTATAGGTAATTTTGATCACCAGCCACACCGCTTTTCAAATCTCTGACATCCAATCAAAGATATTATTTTAATGATACCCTGCATTTTGATCTTGAAATATCTAATGTTTTAATGTTGATAATGTTTTCTGTTTTCTTTAAAATAGGTAGGTAAATAACTCATATTTTTGTTATGTGTAAAAGATAAAAATGGTTACAATGTTTTATACTTAGGAGATAAACATACATCATATTCAGCAGTTTTTTAAGATATACAATTCCTTAGTTCATTCATTTGATCTATCTCACCTGGTAGTAAGTGATGACGCAGTCTAAGATGGTAGCCTTAACCTTAACCCGCTTGGGAGTTTGGTAGTCATACCCTAATCGGTTTCTACGCTACATCGCACCGGAACACTAAATCGCTTAGCAGCACGTCTTTGCCGGTAGGTAACTAGCCACGGCCAAAGCCTCCCACCAGACCAGACCAGAGAAAATTCAGAAATTATTAATTCCCAAATTGACTTTTCCGGGAATCGATCCCGGGACCTCCTACTTAAATTCGCAGCGCTCACCGTTGCTACAGGGAGGTCTTCAAAAACTATGTTTAATTTAATCATTTTATACAGCCTAGTAAACTGCACAGCAAATTTATTTTTATTTTTGACGGCCGATTGGCGCAGTTTGCAGCGACCCTGCTTTCTGAGTCCAAGGCCGTGGGTTCGATTCCCACAACTGGAAAATGTTTGTGTGATGAGCATGAATGTTTTTCAGTGTCTGGGTGTTTAAATGTATATTATAAGTATTTATGTATTATATTCATAAAAATATTCAACAGCTATCTTAGTACCCATAACACAAGCTACGCTTACTTTGGGGCTAGGTGGCGATGTGTGTATTGTCGTAGTATATTTATTTATTATTTATTATTTATTTTATTAATTTATTTATTACTTCTAATATTAGTATACAAAGGAACTTCGTATTGCAAGGTATACCTACCTACTATTTTGAACAGAACATTGTATTTCGTTGTAATGCACAATGCAATGAATTCTATACAGTTGTTTCGGTCCCGCCAAATTCCCGGAAACATTGTTGATAGATAAACCAAAATATGTTGTAATTTTAGCTCAACTATATGGAAATGAAACCGCACTGTTTGCGTTAGTCCCAAAACATGTATATAACTCTGTCGACATTTATTTTGCGTATTAGGTAGCGTATGATAAACCAGCCTTTGACGTTAAACAATTATTGTTCGCAAAATAAACGTTCCTAACCAATACTGACGTTGAGCTAGTTTACTTTGCTTACTATCATAGTATAATGTCTTACGGGATCTTTTTATAATAATAATCTTATATCTTTAAACGAGCAATTCTTGTATATATATATAAATGGAATCTCGGAATCGGCTCCAACGATTTTCATGAAATTTAGTATACAGGGGGCTTCGGGGGCGTAAATCGATCTAGATCGATTCATTTTTAGAGAATACCATTTGATTCGTGTTTTATCGATAAATATATATATATTATATTCCGAGATTCTAATTATATATATATATATAATTAGAATCCTCCTTCCTTCCTTCCTTCTGAAAGATTTTCATGAAATTTGGTATACAGAGGGTTTCGAGGGCGATAAATCGATCAAGCTAGGATTTATTTATATTGGAATATTGGAATCATTTATATTGGACATACGACTATTTTTTTAAGTCGACTCATTCGCGAAAGAAGTCGCGCAAGTCCGCTATTTTTATAAATATCGTTTATTTCTTTCATTAAAATTGCACATATAATGAGTTGACGAACTGGCTATCCTAGCTAGATTTTATCTGTGTTAAGGATAACCAGCCCTTACTATTATGTAGCTTTAATTATTAAGGGGTAAAGCTGCTGATATTAAAACTACTTATATCATATAGCAGAAAAGAACGGTTGACTTAAACACACTTTATTTAAGATATACTTTTTAAATTCTACACACGTTAAGCGATGAAATCTTCATCCTTTCGACTGCTCCTGCGCCCGGCGTTGCGTGTCTCACACTGATCAGTTTCTGAAACTTCTCCGTCATATACTTCATTGTGTTTTTCCTAGTGGATTCTAGGCTCTCCTGAAACCACAATAGCATCAATTCAGAAATTCTTCATCAGCCCTACCTTTCCTTTCCTTTATAAGAGAGAGAGAGAAGCTATTATTGAATCGACTCCAAAAAGACGAAAGTTCAAAATTAGATTTATTTTATTCAAAGTCAAAGTAAAAATATCTTTATTCAATTACAGACGGCACTTCTGATGCGTACATTATATAAAAACATGGTGTAACAGTGTACATGGTAGTGAGAAGATGGTGAAAAACTTAAAACTAAAGCTACGTGGGTTCGTAACCCGTCCAGCAGGACTAGCATTGCCAGGAGACAAAAATTATATCCCCCGATTATATCCCCTGACATGGGTTATAACTAACGTGTCCATCTGCTAAAACACACACATATATTAGTTGGACATTTATTTATTTATTTGTTTATTTATATTCTTATTCTAACACTATCATTACGGAATACTTAAAGCTAATGCGATAGTGTAGCTTTTTTTTTTTACATAATCTTAACATTATAATGTTTAATTACCTATTCGGGTAACAAATAACCCACATTGCGATCCTTGTGAATTCACTCAGAGCGCAACAATACAAATCACATTGCTCTGATATGATATTGACATATTATTTCCACTTGTGCGCCAGCGCTCTGAGTATTTGATAGAGCTGTGGGAGAAGATACATTTTTATCCTTTCCCCGGGGACATAATTGTCTCCTGCCCATGCTGGCCGTGCAGGTCTAAGAAGCCCACAACAAACTTTGCCGGGTATTTTTTTTTATCACCATCTCACATTGACATTTAAATTCATTCAATTAAAATCTGCTTCGTACGCGTATGAATGAATGAATATACTTTTATTGCACACCACAAAAATAGAAAAAAAAATAAAAGTATAAGAAAACAACGTGTTCAATTTGGCGGCCTTATCGCTTCATAGCGATTTCTTCCATTCAACCAATGGTGAAGATAAAAGTTAAAAGCGAAGTGAATGATAAGTTTAAAAAAAAATTACCTCTAAAATTGGTTGCACAGTCTCCGGCTCATCTTCATTCTGGTCATCAGATAAATCGTGAAGTGCCTGCTCTTTTTCTGTTGGTATTTGTGACTCGTCTGTGTTTGTATCGTCTTCTGATGATACGCTGCCAAATAACTGAAAATAAGTGATACCGGGTACAATTATTATTAGCTATTTTGGCTTTTTCAATTCTATGTGCACTTGTAATTGGCGTGCATATCAGTCCATGTTTTCGTGTGTGTGCTATGTCTAAAAAAGTGTAATTTGCACGTTGTTAGTGCTCTCAATAAATAAATTACGGGGTTTTATAAGTTTGACGTGTCTGTGTGTGTGTATGTGAGTATGTGTTGTTTCTCTGTGGATAGAAGCAGGCGTTATTTTACGTAAATCCATGATAAATTATGCAAATTAAGTTTAATTTGCTATAATCAACGAAAAGCAGGAGAATATGTATAGTGTGATTTATAATTTCTTCAATCCTTATACTCCGCACCAAACAGATCTTCGGCAATATACCCTCTACGCACGTTTCGCTCCGAAACCGGAGCATCCTCAGGAGATGTTAAATTAACAATGAATAATTGTTAAAATAATAAGGATAATAATTGTATCTGTAGAATCGAAGCTCCCGGAAGGATGAACCTAATTTGATGCAGTTTTTCGTTTGAAACATGAAAAGTGTTCTTAGCTATGGTTGATGAAATCGGTCCAAGATGGCCGCCGCCACAAAATGGCGGATTAAATATTATTTCAGAACTCCCTCAATATTCAATAATCAAACTCCCTCAATAATCAAATGAAAGGGCTTGTCTCGTAAAATACAATCTGCTAAGACCAATTTCAAATCCAAAATGGCTGCCACTACAAAGTTGAAAATTTTTTTTTTTCACGATTCCCTCATTTAAAGGAAAGGAGCAATATTAATTAGTACAAAGACTGAAACAGAGTGTTATTCTCTCGAGGGTATATAAACTTTTAAATTTATTTTATATTATATTACGACTTCAAGTAACAGAAAACAAATATATAAAATCTTCTTCTATATATATAAAAGAGAAAGTGTTTGGGTATGTTCCGTATAGACTCCGAAACGGCTGGACCGATTTCAATGAAACTTTCAGGGAATCTTCGGATTGACCTGGCGAGTAATACTGTAGTTTGGTGACGATCGGAGCACTCCTATTTATGAACTGTCAAACTGTCAAATACAGCTTTTTATTTACTACGCTGATATTCTATTGTTAGGTGTACATGGGTGTAGATAATGATCTTTACCCGCTCGAGAAGAGAATAGAAGAGACTGAATACGGAGAGAAATAAATGATTTAATATATTATGAGACTTAAATTAAAAACTTAATGATGTAAGTTTATTGTTTCAATAAAATATATTTTCGATTCGATTTCCGGATGGACACTTGCCGCTAACCACCTGAGGGGTGCTACGGCGTCACCGGGGGAGTGGTGCGAGTGCGAAAGCTCGCCATGAGAAGAGCCCCAGGGCTCGACGACATCGGAGGGAGATGTTTCAATAAAATAAAGCAAAATCTAGCCCGGCGAAGCGGGCTGGGTACGCTACTAAAAAATAAAATAAAATCTCGTGGTAGAAAGTTCTGTGTGTCTGCCTTAAGTGATGATATACACCCTCAGCCGTTCCACTCCACTAAAATTTTCTCTATAAACTTAGAAAAACGACATCTAAGAGTGAGAGAGAAAATCAGAGCATTGACATTTTATTCCTTCACCGTGGAAGCAAATTATATTTTAATAGCTTAAAAGGCACATAAATATGTGAATAATATATGTTGGAGTATTTCCTTCATCGGGTAGCGACATGATAATCCAATGGTCTTGAGTAATAAATAAAACCACAAACAATAACTCAGAGCGTTTATTACGCAGCAGCGTTCCGACAACTACGGCGACTCGCTCGCTTCTGAGCTGTGCGGATTCGAAATGTTAGTAGCTGTGAACCTTACGGGTTTCAACAGCGTCACCGGTGGGTCAAGGTGAGCGCGTAGAGGTGCCTGATGAAGGGTTTTGAGCCCCAGGGCTCGAGGAATATCGGGGTGACGTCTACCTAGGGGCGTCTCCTGCGAGACTCGGACCTCGGCTTAGGTGGACGTCGGAATTTGGAGGACTGATCGGACTGTGATTAGTCCGTACGTCCCCGTGGCCGTAGATTGTGTTCACGTCCGGGTAACGTAAGAAATCGGGGAGCTTCTGAGCTGAGAAGGGTACAACACACTGTTTTATCGTCCAACCGGTGATGGTGGGGGATGCGTCACGCGTTGTTTGTGTTGTTGTAATTACTCAGCGCTGCGCGTGCGCTCGTCAATTCATAAATTGCGCCGACATATATATAGAAACATAAATAAATAAAATAATAACTTAGAAACGTTTAAGGTGCTTGCTGGGATTTGAACTCGGCCCGCCGAGAGTAAAGCCGAAGATCTGGTCACTGAGCTGGTACCCATAGATTTATTTTTAGTGAATATATTAGAAATAGTAATAGAAATAGAAAATATTTATTACAAAAACTCAGTACAAAAAATCTTTGGAATCCTGACCCCTAAACTAGGAAATCCCGTATCTTAGGGGCCAGTGCCTTCCCAAACATTGATTCAATCATTGAGATAATATATAGTGCACTTTAACAAAGGAAACTTTCAAAGGTGTGGTGAGTTCTCTAACGGTTAAGTAAGAATAGCATGCTGACTGGAACGCGTGCGCATGTTGTGTGTGTGTGTTAATGCGATTTGGTGGTTAAGTGTATGCGTGTGTGTGTTCATGTTTTTGTGTGTATGGGTCTGTGCGCCCACCTGTACGTGAATGTTGTGAGTGTGTTCGTGTGTGTGCGCACGAACTTCCGTTTATAAGGTTATATGATGTTGGAAACTAAAGATGTAATTATAATTTTTTCTGTTTCGTCGTATTTGTTATGAAGAGATATTTTAAATACTTTTTAAGTGTATGCTTACTAAAATGAGAAATATTTGTCTTCTTATTCAAACATCTATACAGACACGGGCCTAAGTAATTGAGCTGTCTTCTAGAAAAGGCAGTTTTTGTTTTAGGTAAGGCAATGTATGTTCGTATATAGTATATTGGTTTTATAGTTGTGCAATACAAAAAAAGTTAGATAGATACAATCATAAACCTTACCGGTATAATAGACACTTTCTTGAAGGTCTCAATATCAGGTGCAGTTCCACGAGGCACCAGAACAGGGTCGATGCATAGTCGATTATCCTCGTTCTCATTGAAGATGAAAAAGGAGTTTGCATGCGGTGGCAGGAGACGTAAGAGCGCATGCCCACAGGCTACGATGGCCCACAGCACTGCGGCCAGCACCGCTACAATGGGCGCATACCCTAACCTTTGTACTGGCAAGGTGCACTGGGACTTTCTCTCGTCAAACCTAGAAGACAGAAATTTTGTGTTTTTTTTATTCACCTACAACTTAGGCCCTTAACTGCAATATCCAGAGCTGATAATTGATGATGCAACCCAATATGAATGAATGAATGAATGAATGAATGAATGAATGAATACACTTTTATTGTACACCACAGAGAAAATTAACAGAGATACAATTACAACAGCACAAAGAGGTAGAACGTACAATTTGGCGGCCAATATGGTAGAGGCTACCCTGTAAGAGGAATCGCAGTAACTTAATATTTTATACTTAATCATTAATAGTTTAAGTCTGTGATGTGTCGTGCCAATAAAAAGGTTCTGACTCAGCTTAATGTTCCGGATACTAATGTACCCACAACGCTGGTATTCTGTCAGTAGGTGCCTATCGATTCGAGGGAAGTCCTGTTTTGAAATCAGACATTAGCGAAAAAAACAAAAAAAAACTGTGTAACAGAAAGTAAACTTCATAATATATATTAATATCATGTCTTTTATAATGTTAATGTCGTCTTTCATTCATTTTTCTTATAGTCATCCATAAATTATTTATTTCTATCTAGTTAGTGTAAGTGGCCCCGTAACAAGATTTAAAATAAATAAATATTGGAAAAGAAAAGAAAACTCATTTTCATTTTAGTAGGAATGGGAAAAGTAAAGTTTTTACTTTGACTTTCAAAGACAAAGTCAAAGTCAAACATATCTTAATTCAAGTAGGCCCATAGTTGGCACTTTTGATGCGTAATGAGAATCACACGGTAGTGAGATGATGGCGATAACCATATTCGTAAACTTAAAACTAAAGCTACGAGGGTTTAAACGCGTCCTGGTCTAAGAAGAACTTAGAATATACAACAAACTTAGCCGGGTGTTTTTTTTTGTTATCACCATCTCACATTGTCATTTAAAATTATAAGGAGAGCAACCTGGTTAGAGCAATAATTCACACCCAAGCTTTTTTATCGATGACGTAGTCCTTTATACTATAATAGGACTCATAGTATGTTAGTCAGATCAAAATTTTTAGTTTTTAGTAGTTATTACGTTATATTACGTTGAACCGTTACCAGTCATCGACACCGCAGTTCTTGATTCCATCGCAAACCACGCCGGTGGTAAAGCAGTAATTATCCTGGTCAACGGTGCATATTGTTTCGTTTCTCCGGTTACATCCTGCGGAAGGTGCTTGCCGAGCTGACGTGATCGACACTTGATAGAAGTTCGCCTTCGAATTTATAAATAAATAAATATGCTACGACAGTAAATGATCGCGCAGTTTACCTTCTCTGTCGACAGATGGCGTGATCACCCTCTGGGATCGCGCTATCGTTGTTTTATTCCCAGAAAATTAGCCCATGTCGATTTATGTATAGTCATTTCAAAACCAGATATTTTACAAATGTGTAATAGAGAAAAGTATAGTAAGAAATCGTGTATCGTGTTTCCTTTATGGACGAACGGCAGTGATTAGGTAGCCAGTACACACATCGCCATCTAGCGCCAAAGAAAGCGTAGCTTGGTTATGGGTAGGTACTAAGATGACTGATGAATAATTTTTAATAAACATAAATATATAAAAACAATATTAGGTTAAAAATTCATATATTTCACTTAAAGAATAATTTTACATATTCACTTACAGATAAATAATATTACACTTATTTATTAGGTCAGAATCTTCGATATCCGTAGGGTACGAAATGCGAAGTCGTTGCCATAGTGTAACTATAAACGGTATTACAATTGAGATAGTATGCGATTTTTTAGTTTGCTGTACGCCCTGTGCTTATCAATTCGATCGTACGTGTTAAGCCTCATGTGCCTGTAATCACAGTGGCAACCACGCCCTTCAGACCGGAACGCAAATTGCATCAATGCTGCTTAGCGGCAGAAATAAGCATGGAGGAGGTACGTCCCCCGACGAGCTCTGTCACAAAAAGCTCTACTACTACTAAAAATCATCATCATTATCATCAACTCATTACCAGCTCACTACAGGGCACGGCTCTCATTTCAGAATGACAAGGGTTTAGGTCGTAGTCTACCAAGCTGGCCAAGTGCGGCTTGGTACCCTTCACACGCCGTTGCGAGGATTTTGAAGAACTCTCAGGCAAGCAGGTTTCCTCATAGTGTTTTCCACCGCTTAAAGCAATTGATATTCAAATAACTTAAATTAAAAACGCAAGTAACTCCTATATTAGATAGATATTGGATAGAAGCAGGCGTTACTTTGCGGAAATCCATGATATATCATGAAAATTAAGCCTAAATTGCTAAACTCCGCGAAAAGCAGGAGAATCTGTATGGTGTAATTTATAATTTGACTTAACAATTATTCATTGTAAAGTCAACATCTCCTGAGGATGCTCCGGTTTCGGAGCGAAACGTGCGTAGAGAGTACATTGCCGAAGATCTGTTTGGTGTTGAATATAAGTATTGAAGAAGAATATAGCACGTAACTCCGAAAAGTCAGTTGTGGATGCCGGGGCTCAAACTCTGTCTCCACGAAAGGAAAGCCGTTTTTCCAAACCGCTACTAAAATATATACTTACGTTAATATCAGAATTGATACTGCTGTTGCTCTTAAACAAAAACCTCAGGCGACTCTGTACGGTGAACGTGAAGTATGGAGAATAAACCTCCCCAGTCAAAAGGTCGCACAGTCTCGTGCAACGCCATTTCTTTAACACAGTCACTGCGTCACGGTTGACTTCACAGTTCTTGGCGATCGTGGTGGGATACCGCACAACCACGACCAGATACTGGTGGGTCTGTGTTACGATCTCCACTAAACATTCGTAGTCTATGTCGTTTAGAGTCCGGAACACCTGGAACCAAATATCTCTTTGTTGTTCCCCAGCAAAGGCTTAAAACATGGTTGCTTACTATATATATCCTTCTGGACGTATCCGACTAAAGCGACTCCTTCTAGATACCATTTGAGCGTACCTGATGTGCTCTCAAGTGGCTGGCATAACCACTTTTTATTTTAAATGTGCGATCACATTGACAGCACGTCAGTACTCCACCAATTATATTGTTATATATGGCCGGTGATCTCTCAATGCCTGAAGACGAAAGTCTTCGAACAGTGCGTGTTGCCAGTGATGAGCTATGGTTCTGAAACATGGTCTTTAACTATGGGCCTCATAAGAAGGCTCAGAGTCACTCAGCGGGCGATGGAGAGAGCCATGCTCGGAGTATCTCTACGCGATCAAATCAGAAATGTGGAGATTCGTAGAAGAACCAGAGTTACCGACATAGCTCATCTAGTCGCGAAGCTGAAGTGGTAATGGGCTGGGTTCGGAGAAGGGATGGACGTTGGGATCCCAAGCCCTGAACTGTTAAGCGCAGCGTTGGTCAACCCCCAACCAGGTGGACAGACGACATTAAGCGCGTCGCAGGTAGCCGCTGGATCCAAGCGGCACAGAATCGTGGAGTTTTGAACTCCCTACAAAAGACCTATGTCCAGCAGTATCAACCGATAGACGTCCACTGCTGGACATAGGTTCATGGCTACGTAAGGCTCATGGCTACTCAGCGGGAAATCACAGAACTTTTTTTTTATAAAAGTAATTAACGGGCTCTTAAGAAGCTTTCGCTTGCTTGTTGGATCAAGAAGTACGAAGAAGGTTGTAATTCTTGAAGCGGCACTTATTGTGAGGAGGTTCCTAACTCTGGAGCCCTGACCGGTTGCTTGGGTACTCAACAGCCCCGCAAGCGAAGAAGTGGTTTTTTTTTCTACATATATTTTTATTAATGTTTTTTACACTGTTGAAAATAAAAAAGGGTAACTAACCGACCAAGCAGATCCCATCTGATGTGACCTATAAATAGACTAGCAATAACAATAAGTGTTCTCTTTATAGGTACTCCAAGCTAAGAGTAGCTCCGAGTACAAGTAGAGCTTTTTTTGACAGCTCATTTCTGTAATTAAAGGCCCATAAGGCTTAACCGAAGCTTTGAAGCGACAATAGCCCAGTTGGTAGAAATTCGACTTCACGTTTGGGGGGCCGAGTTCGAATCCCAGCACGCACCTCTAACTTATCTAAGTGATGTGCGTTTTAAACAATTAAAATGTGACTTGCTTTAACGGTGAAGGAAAACATCGTGAGGAATTCAATTCAATTACATACGTTTATTTGCTGATTGGTTTCACATTGTCGGTAGATAAAATATAAGGACAAACAATCCACCTTAGATGGCTTGCAAAAATATATTTATATTAAGTTCTTATGCCTGGAAACCTGCATGCCTGAGAGTTCTCCATAATGTTCTCAAAGGCGTGTGGAGTCCACAAAACCGGTTCAGCGTTGTGGACTACGGCCTTAACCCCTTCTCATTGTGGAACCCCGTGCCCTGCTAATAATAATAATAAATAAGTATACTACGACAATACACACATCGCCATCTAGCCCCAAAGATAGCGTAGCTTGTGTTAAGTTGGTACTAATGAATATTTATATGAATAATATACATAAATACTTAGAATATACATATAAACACCCAGACACTGAAAAACATTCATGCTCATCACACAAACATTTCTCCAGTAGTGGGAATCGAACCCACGGCCTTGGACTCAGAAAGCAGGGTCGCTGCCCACTGCGCCAGTCGGCCGTCTTATGGGTTTTTATGATGATAATCATGTGATTAGGATGTGGACAGGGCTACACTCTTTAGGACGTGTTCTTGCATGCCCGTGTTATGTTCTGTTTATAGCCAGTAGTTTTCCACTTAGCCAACTGGGCAATCTGCTTGGTCTACAATAAAAAAAAAACATTAATTCATTCAAAAATAGAATGCTACATCTTCGCTTCGCTATCTTGAATAGAATAACTATCTTACCAAAGTTATTGTATCCGACATTCCCATACCAAAAGATATGTCGAAACGTAAATGTCTAGAGAAAGCACAATCGTTCGTTATATCCTTCGGTCGGTAGAGAAGTAACAACCCGTTACCGTTCACCATTAAAACAACACATAGTAATACGACAAGTCTTAACGATCTGGTCATCTTCATCACTGTACAACGTGTAAATGAAAACCGAAATAATACTTTACAGGCTTTAGAGTAACTAAAATTAAGTACGGTCTCTGAGACATGATAAACGACTACGACACCGGGAGGTACCTTTGCATCGTTCGAGTCCATGTGGGACTGCGGTGCATCGATAATGCAGTCGTATTTAAATCAAAATACCCACCAACTCAATGTTATGAACATAAATATCTGGCAAATATGAATTAAATAGTTATCAAAAGTTTAATTATTTACCCACTTAATAAATTTACTGCAACACTTATCTATGAAACCGAAAACCTAATCGTAATCGAATTCAAAATTAAAATCGTGTGGATCCTGTCACTTAATAAGTTACTCGTCGCGTAGCGTAGGTACTATGCACGTGTCGGTCTTTAATCTTCAATAGAGTTGTCATAAATAAACACTTAGAATGTTTTGAATTTTGTATGGAAAAATAAATATGCTTATTTTGATTTAATATTTTTACAGGGTGATTTATTATGAAATATACTTATGCATCCGTCAATATTATTTCGTAATTCTGTTACACGTTGTATAACAATCACTATACATAATATAAAAAGTAAATAAACAAAAAAGAAATATCCTACTACAATACACACGTAGCCATCTAGCCCCAAAGTAAGTGTAGCTTTACGTTATAGGTACTAAGATGACTGGTAAATATTTTTATGAATAATATACATAAATACTTTTAAATAAATGCCTATACACCGAAAAACATTCATGTTCAAAATGTTAATGAATGACAATATAATTAGACAGTACTTTTATTTCTAGTAGGCCTAAATTGGTGTGTATGCACTGATGTGAACTGAAGAGGTTTTTACCGTTTTATATCACTCTACACGGAACACATGGAAAACCTTTTTAATTGACCAATTTCATATATACAACAACGTGTAAATGAAAACCGATATATTATTTCAGATGCTTTAGAGGTACATTATTTACTGTATCTGAGACTTATCTGTGAAACCAAAACGCTAATAGTTTTTGAGTAAACCACTGCCATAGTTGTTAAAGAACGAAATCAGATACAGCCTAACATCACATGCAAAATTGCAAAATAATAACTAGTGACTCCTGTCACTTTGATAGGGATAGATTGATTGAGATACGCGTCGCGTAGCGTAGGTACTATGCGAGTGTCGGTCTTTTATCTTCAATTGAGTTGGCATATGTAAACATTTAGAATGTTTTGAATTCTTTTGTGTGGAAAAATAAATATGCTTATTTTGATTCAATATATATAAAGGCGAACCCTCGTAGATTTAGTTTTAAGTTTACATATTTAGTTATTGCCGTCATCCCACATTTTGTATGTAATGAACCGATCAAAAGTGCCATTAACTATTTGTTTAAAGTATTATTTGACATTGACTTGGAACCTCACCTGGTATTTATAACTTCTATGTGGTATTTAGGTAAAAGACACATGTCTTAAGTCCAGCATTACATTCAAAGTTTTCAAAGTCAAAGTCAAATATTTCTATATTCAAATAGACACATAGATGGCACTTTTGATGCTTTGATTATATACAAAATGTGGGATGATGGTATTATTATACCCCATATATATAAATGCAAGAATTATCGAATTAATGCAAACTGGTCCACGCCGTTGACCGTCACAAAGGACATAATTTACATACGTGCATACATAATAATTGTATTATTGTATACATTGCCCATCGTAGCGTAGTGTAGTCGGCAATATGTTTCCGTTTTAGACTGCAGTTTGGAATATCTAGTAACCTGAAAGGCAGTGGCGTGCATAGAGGGTATGCAAATGATATAAAATGAATGATTCTTCTGTATATGTGTTTACTTTGTATATAATCTGTGTGTGTAATAAAGCTTTCAAACAAACAAACAAAAATATAATTTGTGTAAAATTTGAGAGCCAAGTTGCATATGAAGAGTATCGGTGGTTGTCGGCTTAATTAAAAAAAGTTTCTAATATAATAAGGAAAAGTCGCCAGTTACTTACTTAGACTGGAACATTGGCTGACACGCTCCCGCGTTTCTAGATTGAGGTACGGATTCAGTAATCCGCCATTACCCCTTTCAGCAGTGGTGTGCATATAGGGTATGCACAGGGTATGCTGATGAGTATGCAGATGATATTTGACAGCCAAGTGGCGCAGTGAGCAGCGACCCTGCTTTCTGAGTCCAAGGCCGTGGGTTCGATTCCGACAACTGTAAAATGTTTGTGTGATAAGATAGAGCCTGCAGAGCGGTCTTATCACTAAAGCGATCTCTTCCAGACAATCTTTTAAGACGTTAGGAAAGACGAAGGAACGGGTTGGTGCAGAAATTTGAGTTTTAAATATATAGTACCTAAAATATACATGTATATATATATACATATATATATAAAACTACTTACTCATAAATTCTAATACTACAAACATATTTTAAATAATATATATAAGTAAATATATTATGTTGTGTGTATTTTTGATGCTGCCTTAATCGAACCCTCTGGGTCTGTGACAGATTAACAAATTTCGGGTAGGTGTGTTAATTTTGCCAACATAATGAAATGAGATGTCCAGTTATTTTAACAAAAGTAAAAGAAAATTAACAGACTTTAATATTGTGTCCATCAATCCATGATTTAATCCAACCCCGTCTCTACGCAATAATATAATAAGTCTATGAATTATGAATGTACAAAAATTATGAAATTATGAAAATACGACCGCCTTCACAATATTTATTATAAGAAGAGTAAGCACAGAGGATTTACTGAATACTTCACAAATCAGTAACGCCGCCTGAAAAACTTAAAAAAGAGGAATCAATGATGATTGTCAAATGAAAATGTCACGTTTATAAATTTTATTGTGATTTTGGTGTTTTTATTTTTATTTTTTTATTAATTTTGTTATGTATTTTTACATTTTTCAATGAACTTTAAAGAGAATGACACTGTTAAGTTAAAATATGTAAGTAAGAAAACGTTCTAGAAACGTTGAATCGTAAAATTTATAAAAATAAGTGTGTACGAAAGTTGGTTTTATTGACGATACCTGTTTATATTGAACTAGCTATACCCAGAGTCCTACTGAATTAGGCTTAACCCAATATTCCCGTTTCCCTATTTACTTCTAATTTTACATATTATTTGTGAATTTAAATAAAGGGGCTCTAGTAGGTGAAACGTAAAGGACGTAAAATGTTTGATCGAAATAGCCAGAATTTAAAAACCCGTGTATTACATGTTTACAAAAATAAATATACCAAGCCAATTTTAGATATTACATAACTTGAAGCTGAAGAAACGAAGAAAGATACTGATATTTTTGGTTGCAGCAAAGAGTCTTCTAAAGATCAGAACGTTTAAGAAGATATAACTCATCGTGTCAGAATGCCTGCGTCAAAGAACGATCACGTAGGAAAAACAGCAAAGTTAATATATAAAAACTCCAGAAATACAATCAATACATACTCAAGGACTTACTCTGGAGCATCACAAATGTTCACAAAAAGTTTAATACTACAACTTAAACAAAATTTACCCAACGAAGACTACTATGAGGAAAATGGCACAGTAAAGCGTGATTTAAGCATAGAAACCGACATTTGCATTTTGAGAGGATACTATAAGAAGAGAAGAAATAAATTCATTAATCGCGAAACCATATCAACTAAATCTAAGTATTCTCTTAATCATACGGAGATAGACACAATCGATGAATTTAAATATGATGGCAGTGCATGTGGTGACAGCGAAATAAGTGTAAAACTTAAGAACACAAATTTTAATATAAATCTCACCTCATTAGTTGTGCAAAACCTAAAAAAGATGTTGAATGACTGGGTAAAGATATATTTGTTGGACAATAAGGAAACAAAACAGAAAATTGAGTCTGTGCTTGACTCATTATTACATAAGTTAGAATATCAACAAAAAGAGACAGTTTCTTCCTGTACTTACACAGTTGATATAGAACTATTTAAAAAACGAGAAAGGAAACCACAATTTGTTCATTCAATAAATTCTCAAGCTTTTAGACAACGCAGTTTCAGTGTACCTCTAGGTGGTAAATGCTGTAGGATATTTTCAACTCTTAGTGTCCCCAGAAACATATACAGAAAAAATAAATCTAAAGATCTGAACAAATTAAATGGGATTCGTCATAGAAAGATTGTTTTGTCTACCAATGGATCAAGCAAGTATCTCTTTACTTCTTCTAGTTTAAACTTTTTAACACTACCGACAAAATTGATGACTAAATGTTGCACCATGTACCAACAGGATGTTTTTCAAAAAAAGAAGAGAAGAAAACAAAAAACTCTTGTACTTCCAAATGAGCTTTATGATGATAAGAATGTAGATAGTTTCAGAACAATAAGACACATTGATACTTTAAAAAATATAAACATAAGCAAAACAACAAACGTCCGAAATTCAACACTAAAAACGATTCCAAGTATTTACAAGAATATGTTCAATTGCTTCAGTCGAAACGATATGAATGATTCTAGAAATATAAACCAAAGTACCAAGAATGATTGTGAACAAGATATTAGTTTGCCATTAGTACCTACTGATATTAGAAATCATAGCTTGGAACTCGAACAAAGCAATAAGTATGAAAATGGAAATTTAAAGAACTATGACCAAATTGTAGAAAATTTTGATAAAATTACCAAAAAACCTTCAAGGAGAAAAAAGAAAAACTTTTCAAGATTGGTTAATCGTAAAAACATGAAATCAAAAGTTATATCTTCTCCCAAACGTGGAGATTATGTTAAGTTAGACATTCAAGTAAACGTTTATCCATCAAATGATTATAAAAATGGTAAAGATGCAGTTAAAAAGTGCAAATATTTAAATCCACCCATCAGCACTGAGGCAACACAGGCTAGTACAGATATTATAAAAGACGATTCCAAAACCCACCATCATATTATACCGTTACTTGATGGAGCTGTCAGTGAAGCAAAATTTATAGTGAGTGGAGAAATATCCCAAAATAGTTCTAAAAATAATAATAACGTAGATAATCCCGTTATTGACTATATCGCAAAAGAGTCACAAATAGCTAAAGAAATAGGTGAAATAAAAGTGATCATCAAAGCATTAGCAAACACCACAGAGCAATTAGTTAACGAACATCTTAAAAAAACAAGTTTTAGTAAAGATGTATCGAAGCTGCGTAGTATTGATAGGACGAAGAAATGTCATGACGAAAATTTATCTAAACCATCCCTAGGTGTACAAATTTCAAGCGTATATGTTAAAAATGAAGTTATCTGTTCCGGAATCAAATTAAAAAAAGATCCCAAAAAGAAACTTACGGACTACAATCCCCGTCTTATGAAAAGGAGTACCTCATATAGCATTATAGATAGCGAATCTATAATAAAAGTAACAGATATGACTTCGGCAGCGCAAGGTGAAATTAATGTAAGATGCAAAGTAGACAGAGCTTTGTCCTGTTCTTTGACGAAAACTAAATCATTATACGAAGTTTCCGTGGGAACATGTAATGAAAAGTCAGGAACTTACCCGTTTCCGATTAATCAGTGCAATAAAATTCGTCATGATTTAACGAAACCAGTAGGAGAGTTAATTTATAATGTCTGTGAAATTAAGCCTGTTACATCGGGTCACGATAAAACCCAATTCGTAAAACCACCATACAATGAAACTGAAACTAAAAATGAACCGAAGATTGAATCCTCTGAACTGTTACCTGTAAACCATGGATGCAATAAAAAGTCCGTCTCATCTATTTGTATAGATATCGATATGAAAACTCACGATAAAAAAATTACTATACGACATACCCGCGTAACATTTTGTGGGGGATTTTTTTATTGCATTTGCCTTTGTATTCCGGTGCTATCAATTTTATGGTTTTTCTATGATTATGTTTTAAAAGATTATTTACCTGATAGTTTTCCACTACGTAGATTAATCTGGGGAGGAAAAATCATTAATGAGTCATATTTTCGTCTTACACTTGCAGATTTGGGATTTTAATGTTATAATATAGTTTTTTTGTGTGACGGTAATAAATGTTTGATAATGTAACTCTTTTAATTAACAATTTCATAATAAAATGGCATTTGGATAAGGTATTTTGCACCCCAGTATAGTTTTCAAGCGTATACCCCAGTATAGTGTTCATAAGACACAAGTATTATCACAACGTCATTTTGTTTCCTCACCAGATAGTTTACATAATATTTTTCTTCTTAACTTTATTCTCAGTATGAAGGATCAGTACAACATGTGTTATCTTTCCACTTACCTCTATAACTATCCACTCCATGTACACGTGTATCCTCTTTCACTCCTTTTATTTACTACTACTCATCCATTTCATAATTAACTAAAATAATACTGAGCTTAACTATTTAAACGAAGACGAATACTACGAGTGAAAAATTGTTTGTTTATGTTTATTCACTATTTCATCTCAACTTAGTCCTTCAAACCAACTTTCGTATAGTATAGTCCAGTAAAACTCACCGTACTCATCATATTTCACTCTTATTTGTTTTAGAGTCCAAGTACAGCTCGTAAACTAAAATGGACACTAAAATTGTGAAAAAGAAAGCCATCAATATAAGTGCAAAGAATTCTTATGAATATTTGAACAAATCGTTATCACAGAAGATTGATATAGTAAATGATTTTTATAATGTCACTCCTATTGGAAGTCAAATAACCGCTTTCGAAGAAAATTCTAGAACACAATCTCTAAACCCATTATCATATATGAGTTTAAACCAACGTTCGATGGGTAGTGTAAAAGAGAGCAGCTTTGGCAGTGAGAAGCATTTCAAAAGTAACATATCCGTTCTTGTCGAAGATGAAGTTAAAAATAACTGCAATAGTAAATCGATTCAACAACCACTAGTTTTATTTAATGCACCTAAACGCTGTAAAAAAAAATTACCTCCAACACTCACAAAACGAAAATTTCAAAAGTACTCACTTTTGGTCAAACATAAAATTGTGCACTTAAAGTATAAACATCCAGAGAAAACCATAAGAAGAAAATTAGAAACGTATAAAATAAAATATTGCTCTAATCGAAAACGAATCCAAGAAAACTTGTGTTCTGACTCAGTTTCAAATGCTGTATCTAGTTCAAGAATTTTGAGGAAAGTTGTGGCTATAGAAAACTTATTACATGAAACTGACAAAATATATTCCAAAGATATTAACCAAGACAAAAATTTGGAAATTGATCCCAGCGAAGATACTTTAACTCGCATAAACAGTGAATCATCGCCAAATGACAGCATCTGCACTAAAACTGCACCAGTAGTTGAAATACAAACTAAAATATCTTCAATGGAAGCAGTATCAACACACACTATAGTACAAACACAAAGCAGCACATCCGAATTATCCCATCAAGCTGATGAATCCACATATAAAGCTATAGCTAATGAAACACGTATAATTAATAACAATGAAGCAGAGTTGAATAGTGCAACTACTTTTAAATCAGACTTTATCAACTTATCATTAGCACAAATTACTCACTCATCTATTTTGATATATAATACTGGTACGAGTAGCGAACAAAGTCGAGAGGAAATATTGTATGATGAAAACTTAACAAGCACTGAAAGCTTTATTACGCAATCAAATTCTATTGACTTACCAATATCTTTACCGGGTATAACTGAAACCAATACAAATAAATTGATAACAAAAGACTCTGAAAACGCCTGTATTCTGCTTGATGACTATGTAAATACCACGAGTGATAGTGATGCTTTCGTTATAGCAAGAACAAGTTCGTATTTCAAGAATAATTCTAGTTTCTTAGATATATATTCCAATCAAACCCTCATGCCGTCATCCGAATTACCTAATCAAACCGAACGATGCAATATTTATTTCCAATCGACTAAGAAAGAAGACGTTACTTCATTCATAGATACTGTAATTAATGTAGGAATATTTCAACCGCCCATTAGCTCGGGGAAAGAACAGTATAGCATGGAAAACTTTAATAACGTAATAATTATTGATGAGTTAAGAAAACTTCCAGCACCACAGATAATACCGACAGAGATTTATTCCAAAAACGTTATTCAAAAATCATTTAGTGTAGACAACGAAGGCGATCGTCACAAAAGTATCTTACCTAACGAAGAGATAATCAGATCTATAATAACAGAAGCAGAGAAGACAGAAAAGAAACCATGTTCTGAAGAATTTCGTAACTATGCGCCACCTCCAGATGTTTGGGAGAAGCTGATAGTATTTCTTGATTTATCGATGAGAAGAATGGAGGCGTCATTAGTGCAAAAAATTGGAAACGAGCTGAAAATCTCATTGGAAAAGTTTGAAAAATATTTTCCATTTACACCACTGCCAGAGCATGATTTCATAAAATCTGATATTAAGTATTATAATAAGACAAACAAAGATGATTTATCCAAAATGGAGTCTGGAAATTTAACATGTGTGGATGAATCTATGCAATGTGGCTTAGTGCAAAATGAAGTGATCGATAAATTAATGAGTAAAATTAAAGTTGAAGGAAAGGGTGATGTTTTTGACTCTACGCTTAAAGTGATAAAAAGCAAAATAGGGACCAGGAAATTATATGATTCATTTGAGATTCTTGAGCCCACGGTTCTACATGGTACTTCAATAGCCAGGGAGAACGCAGATTCATTGTTAACCTTATCTTCAGAAGGTGTAAGGGTTAAAAAATCTAAGGGAACGCGACATCTGATGGGTTTCACGGTTCCAATGCGTTTCTTAAAAGCAAATATGCTAGTTTTAATCAGTGTGCCTGCGTTCTTTTTCTCAATATTTCTAGTGTATACATTTTTTGCCTTGTTAATGTGATGTTGTTTCGACATTTTTATTAAAGACCCATAAGAATAACTAAGAATAATATTGAATATCCTTAGTTCATGCTCTGAGGGTCAAAGTAGAAGAAAAGTAAGAAGTATACATAAGCAACGCATACTGTAAATTAAATTATTTGGAAAATAGAACTTCGGTTTTTATTTATTCAAAAGCCGTTTTAATGTGCCCAAAAGTTAAACATAGGTACGTAATATTAAAATTTGAATTTTATGCAAAAAGGTTGATTTATAAACTCTACAAAGACAGCGACATTGACACATAAATTTCTTTTAGAATCTCACTGCAAAGGCGCGCCAAAATAACGAATTGTAATTAAACGCTGATTTGCGATTGCTTTTCTGATTTATGTAGTTTGGTTTTCAATTATAATGTATTCATTCATTAAATCATTCATACGTATATCGTATAGCAAATCTGTTTTATCCCGAATCTGAGGAGTCCAGAATCTGTCCGGTACCGAATAAAGGTGTTGATGATGCTAATGTAAAAGCGGAGAGCGGCGTATTGGGAAGCGGCACGGCGCGGCCTAGTGAGAACAACTCATCATGAATGCATAGGTTGATAAAGTTTGGTCTGTTCTGTAACGCAGTAGTTATTTATTATCGCTATAGCGCTGCAAAGTTAGTAATTAAAGTCGTAGCGCCAACTTTGATAGCGCTGAGAGTTTAATTAACATTGCACACTTGTATCATGATACTCTTTTTAAAATATTCGTAACTAGCTTCTGCCCGCGACTTCGTCTGCGTGGACTTTAGAATTGGGTCTAAAGCTTTGCTCGTTAACAATTTTAATCCTATCACGGGGATTTTCTGAGAGATCAGTATGGAAAGAAAATCCTTTTCCATAGCATAGGTAACATCCATATCAAATTTCAAAGCTGTCTGCCAGCGGCTCGTAAACAATTTTCAATTTGGGAACTAATTAAGGAATCGGGGTAAAAAGTAGCCTATGTCCTTTTCCATGTTAAAGGCTACATGCATGCCAAATTTCATCCAAATCCGTTCAGTGCGTGATTGAGTAACAAACATCGACACTTTCACATTTATAATATTAGTAGGATTTAAAATATTTCTTAGTTATGATACTAGCCATATGTAACGGACTGCTCTTGACTATACGAAGATATCCCACCTGATGGGTGAGAGTAATCTAATCCCAAAGTCAGAGTAACTTGTGTTATGAGTACAAAGATGAGGAATGAATATTTTAATGAATTATATACATAAATACTTAAAATATATAAACACACAGAAAAACATTTTCCGTTTGTAGCAATCGAACCCACAGCCTTGGGACCCAGAAATCAGGGTCGCTGCCCACTGTGCCAGTCGGCCGTCAATTAGTCAATTATAGGCAGAGTACGTGAATAGTATATTGTGCAACTAGTGCGACAAGTTGTCGATTGCCCACGAAAGCGAAGTTGAACGCACGAGAGAAGCGAGTGCGGTCACTCGCTTGAGTGGGTAATCGATGTCGCACTTGTTGCACATACTATTTTGTATTACTCATGCGGGGAAAGTATCTTGACGCTCGCTGTTGCGGTTGAAAAAGAACCGTTTGCCCATTTTAAAATTTGAGTGCGACAAGTATACAAATTATTCTTGTCGCACTCAAATTTTAAAATGGGCAAACGGTTCTTTTTCAACCGCAACAGCGAGCGTCAAGATACTACTTTCCCCGCATGAGTGATACAAAAAATATGACCGCACAGTTTAGATAGAAGGCTAAGCTGTAATATTTTTACCGTACATTTTTTGTAGTAGGTATTTCCAAGTGGAATAAATATTACCATTTGTATTCACAGGGCCTCCTGAGGATGCTCGCTCTACGAGGAGGTTTATCCTGAAGGTGCCTGGTCATAAGTCCTCTGTTTTCCACAAATCCTTTACGGTTCAGGCCGTTACACTTTGGAACGCCCTGCCGTTAGAGATTCGTGAGGCGCAAACGATCGGCATTTTTAAGAAACAAGTGAAGGATTACTACTTGTCTGTATCGGCCGGGCATTGATGGATCACTGTATTCTTTTTTGTTTATTTCGTTTTCTACATATTTTTGAGGGTTCTTTTATTTTATTAATTTTTTTAATTTTTTCTTTAATTAAGTATTTATAGTAGCGTATTTGTATGTTTATATGTTTGTATATATGTATGTAATATATTTTATATTTTTGTACATATCTTTAATATGTTATGTTTAGTATATACTATGTTTTATGTTTTTTTTTTTTTTATTTTTTTTTTTATGTTAATTTAATTTTAAGTCCTAATATTTAATTTTGTTTGTTGTACCACCTACTTATTTCTTATAACATTTTCTTGTATGCCTTTGGTTGCCTGGAAGAGATCGCTATTTAGCGATAAGGCCGCCAAATTGTACGTTCTACCTTATTGTGCTGTTGTATTTGTATCTCTGTAAATTTTCTCTGTGGTCTACAATAAAAGTGTATTCATTCATTCATTCATTCATTCATTCATACCAAACAGTATTTGTCGGGAGGAGTATGCATAGAGCGTTTTCGAATATCGATAGTAGAAAGAATATCTTTTCTTGACGGAGTAAAATCAAACTTATCGAACTTGCTTTAACGTTCAAATTAGTTTCTTTTTCAGGCAATTCGATCGGTAGAGCTTTACTTATTTATTACAGACTCTAATACCACAAAAATAAGATGGACTTTACTTTAAGGTCACGGCGTTTCGATGTTCGAAAACGACGCCACGATTGCGAGCGTATTGATGCGATTTGCGTCAGAGTACAATAGTATATTATTACTGCATCGCTGTGTTTTTGTCTGAAGGGACGTGGTTGTCGGTGTAAAACAGGCTTTTATTAGTAGTCCGGTCAATTTAGACCAAAATATGAGAGTGAAGGTGCAAAAAGTCCCAACAAGCTGAAAATCAGTAAAATTGTTCAAAACATAATAATAAAAAATATTTAAAAGTTCCCCATCATTCCCGTGTAGGGATTTTTTTTATTCATGGTCAAAGGTCAAACAAATGAGTTTTTCGTGATTTTCAGCGAAACGGTAAGTGTTATCATAAAAGTACCTTAGACAAATATTGTAAATCATAAAATTATCTATAAAAATGTATTAAAACTTTTTTCCTACGAGCCTCCGTTTCTGAGATATAACGATTCAAAAAGTTATAAAACTTGTTATCGTCATAATATGCATAAGTTTCCACGCCATCTATGAGGAATGTCTAAATTGACTGACTATAAGGCAGTTTATAACGCTCAATACCTACGCCTCTTGTTAACGGACAAAGGGCGGCAATGAACTACCCCTAACGTTGAGAAATTCAGTGACGGAGTAAAACGCATTCTAAACAAATATTACCAAGAAATAAATCTAACTTAAAACCTTTAAACATAGTAATATTGGAACACCTGTATAACGTATGCATTCGGGGCAGCGCCAAACCGGTCGCTCGTATCTACAGAGCGACGCGATGGCTCGCAGTACAGAATTACCTACACTGGATTTATTAGTGTACTACCTGCTGTATACTGTATTGATTTTTAATGGTTAAAATATGATATTAAATACATTTAAACTTATTAGATTTTAGAGGAATGTGCAGCGTCCATATAAACTCATGTGAGTTTTAGGATGCGAAGAACAATAATTTTAGTAGTTTAGTGTGTAATAAAAATAAATAAATAAAATAAAATAAAAATGTGTAGGACGTGTTTCCTCCATGCCCTGCGATGTGTTGCTCTTTTTAAAGTCGATGTTTTTACCTTTATCATCAGTTGGGCCATCTGGTCCGTCAATTGACGGCCGATTGACGCAGTGGGCAGCGACCCTGCTTTCTGAGTCCAAGGCCGTGGGTTCGATTCCCACAACTGGGAAACGTTTGTGTGCTGAGCATGAATGTTTTTCAGTGTCTGGGTGTTTATCTGTATATTATAAGTATTTATGTATATTATTCATAAAAATATTCAACAGTCGCCTTAGTACCCATAACACAAGCTACGCTTACTTTGGGACTAGATAGCGATGTGTGCTTTGTCGTAGTATATTCATTATTATTATTTATTATTATTGGTTTATCCACCAATCCGCACTGTAATGAACGGCTTTAGCCTCTTTCCAGGAGGAGACCCCCGTAGTGGGCCGGTAATGGGTTGACATGACGATGTAGTTAAAGAAAACGCAAAATAAGAAGTATAACTTTATTAACTTTCTAGTATCAAGAAAGATATTGCATCGACACCAGTAGCCTTAGTCCAAGATCTGCTCGCTCGGAATAGAGTATAAAACACTGTATCGTCGAAGTAAAATAAACCTAATGTCACTCTTTTGAGAGTCGCAAATCGCGTACTTCTGATTTTTGTTTTGCAAATGTTCTGTCATAAGCCCGAACTACAGAATTGGTGGCAAATTTAAGCTTCAATACAATGCTAATAATATCCATTTCACTCTGATGATCAAGTATTTCCATACTAGAAAACGACTCATCGATAACAAGCGAGCAAATTGTACTAAGGCTCCAGGACCGTTATGCGAGATTAATACGCTCGCAATAATAGGGTCGTATCGAAATGACGTCAAAGAAAGTGGACTTTATTTATATGAAATATGGAGCCTCTAATCCTACAAGCTCTGCTAAGAAATTACCTGAGAAGTCTGAACGCATTTGATTTTTAGAGCAAGGTTGATAAGGTCCATTTTACTCTGTCTTAACGGTGTTTCGATATTCAAAAAACTCTCTACGATTGCGAGCGAGTATGGAAACGCTGCAACGTCAGGGTAAAATGGTTTTTTTTTAACTAAAATTTTTGTAAAGCTAGTAACTAGTTTGGCAGGAAGTTTATTAAAATTATAATCGGTATTGCGAATCTAAATCGAGTCAGATTAAGTCCATTTTGCTATGACGTATAGTGACCGTGTTTCATAACAAATCAGAACAAATTACATCGATGTGTGCAAAAAAACAAACGTTTTGTTTTATAACAAATTGTGGAATTGTAAAAACAAAATTATTAAATCATGAAACAAAAAATAAAACAATGATTTGAGAAATTACCGCTATCCAGATAAATAAAAGGAATGTAACAGTTAAATTAAATATTTTTTCGAATCAATAATTTACTAATTTTTGAATTATTATTGCTGCGAGTTTAAAATTTCTATTGCTGTTGCGCTAATACTAAATGTCCAGATCGGTCCAAAGTGAAAATCGGTCGAATCCGGCGGCTCCTGGAAACAAACGAAAAAGTTTAGGGGGTTTTTTGAAAGTAGGTTTAGCGCTGTCCCGGATTCAATTTGGGAAATTTATTATCAACATTTTCTCTGCTCTGGTCTCGTGGCAGTCTTCGGCCTTGGGTAGTAAACACCCTAACGTCAAAGAGGTGCCGCCAAGAGATTGAGCGTTCCAGTGCGATGTCGCGTAGAAACCGGTTGGGCTAATAAAACTGCCATAAACCGCTTAGCTACTTTCTAAGACTGCATCTTACCACCAGGTGAGATTGCATTCAAGGTCTAACTAGAAGTGGAAAAAAAATGCTGTTATATCAATTTTTCAAAGTGTGCCGTGACACCGCTACAAAAAGACTATCGAAAATTTCAAATCTTTGATTTTTTTTTTAAGTACAGATGGACCTAGTGGCTCACCTCTGTACTTTCTCTTTCTACGCCCCAGGGCGACGCAGCGCCCAGTTTGAGAAGCCCTGGTATAGGGCAATTATGCTTTTGGTTATAGTTTTGTTTTACCTTAGCTTAGCGTTTCTTCGGCCGGTGGATACAGCGGTTGCTTGTGCTACTGCTGGAGCGTCTTCATCTTGAGGCTTAAAAAAAATATTTAAATACACAAAAGTTTTTGTACGGGTAAAAACTTGGGTACTTCATCATATCAACCGATTGACGGCTGATTAGCGCAATGGGCAGCGACCCTGCTTTCTGAGTCCAAGGCCGTGGGTTCGATTCCCAAAGCTGTAAAATGTTTGTGTGATGAACATTTAATGTTTTTCGTGTTTTTGTTTATCTGTATATTATAAATATTTATGTATGTTATTCATAAAAATATTCAGCAGTTATCTTAGTGGTACTCGTAATACAAGCTACCCTTACTTTGGGTTTATTATATTTATTAATATAGAAAGAATTGTTATTCTGAACAAATCTAACTAAATTGTTGAAATACAATTCGTTATTAAAGTAAAAAGTTATCTTAAACGCACATTGCAGTAAGGTTTTCTCAATAATTGAAATAAATAAGATTTCACTGCCTATTTGGTTACAGATTTTTTTGGTCATGTTGAACTTTATTAGAGGCAATTAAAATATTCAATAATTGCCTCGGAGCAATTTAGGTAACGGTTTATTTTGCAACGTTCTGAAGTTATGCAGTTATTTCAACAGCAATACAACTGCAACTAAACTGCAATTTAGCAGTTGACTTGCAGTTCATCTGTCAGGAGACTTACTTCTTCCTGCATTGCTGATTCTGTGGTAGTGCGAAGTCCTGGATTTTCCTGCACTTTCGGTATAGGAGCGCCGTACTGCGCAAAAACACGTGGTTGGGTCCTGGAATTAAAATATACTAAATAAAATTTATGAAAAAGATGGGAAAGACATTAAACGACACTAGAATGTACGTAACGACGTTTGAATCTCAACACAAGACTGCAGTGAATCGTTATTGCACCCGTATTTATCCAAATACTTATCTGGAAAATACCGACTTTTCGATAAATATTCGCGGCGGGTCCTAGACTGTTATTTTATAATTTAAGCGGTGGTAGACCAGTGGGTAGGACTTCGGCTTTGCTTTTGGTCGGTCCTTTACCTTCAACAGGGTTGCCATAAGTAAACACTTCGAATGTTTAGAATCTCTGTCTGTGAGAGAAATCTGTGTGCAAATAAAATATGCTTCTTTTGATTTAATATTATTGCAGGGTGGTGAAATATCTTTATGTACCCTTTAAGAGTCATCATCATCATCATCATCTCAACCAATTGACGTCCACTGCTGGACATAGGTCTTTTGTAGGGAGTTCCACAATGCACGGTCCTGGGCCGCTTGCCTCCAATACCCTTTAAGAGTATTTCCTAATAATCGGTAAAAGTTGTATAGAAAAATAAATAAGTTTATTATTAAAGTCATACTGCTGTTTATAAGAGAAACGTTTCAATTCTGTTTTAACATTGAGTTGAAAAAAAGGATATTACCTTAAATGAAAAATATTGTTATGAGATTAAATTTATTCAACTTTTAAGTAGAATGATTAAGATATAATATTTCGTTAAGAGTTCTCTTTTGAAAACTGATTTAATTTGTGTAATATATGAGGATTTCTTTTATGTTTCCTATAAAAATAATGTGAAGCACCAAGCAACGAGATTTGTTAGTGCAGCTGACGATAAGAATATCCTCAGCCGTAAGTAGAAACTTACGGCAAAGTCAATAAGGAATGTAGTCCAAAATTTCAGATCAAATAATAAACTTGGTTTTCGACCTAAAGGGAAGAATAGGATAAGGAGGGAACTACTAATTCCAATCTGCGATCTGAAGATTTTGGATTAGATTGATTAGGTATTAAAAATGGTCGATATAGTCGTCAGTCTTCTACAGGTTTAAGAATATCCGTCTATTATTCATAAAAACCTGGCACTCTGTGCGTTGTATACACGTACAATCTGTTTGTTACTATCTAAAATTGCTTACATTGTTTAAAGATTGGTAAGCATTACAATTTTCCTCAGCTATCTTAATATAAGTGTCACACATTTCGAAGCATTGAATGTGTCATCAATATGCACATCGCACGGTAAATATGGGACAGCGTGTCTGACTTAATCAGTCAAAACATTACCAAATACGGCATGGGAATTATAATTCAACAAGAGTGAATTGACCTTGATGAAGTTTGACCTAGTTTCACCACCACAAATATCGATCCAATATCGATATGCTTATGATAATCAACAGATTAACATTAACACTGGGGGAGTAGTCTTCCATGCGAATACTAGCCCGGCAAAACTTGAAAACCTATACCCCGACATACCTGCATTGGTGAAGATTCTCTTATCCACGGAACTTCTTCCTACGTGGAAATTACTGTGAAGAAATCTACGTGTGCCTCAACAATGTCCCGAAAGCATTTCGCAAAACGTTAGATTTCAATTTGTTATGCTATGTTACCGAAATATACTTTTTAAATAAGAAAGTCTACTCTCATTCTCATATTCAGTTAATGTGTGCAGAAAAAAACTTAGAGTATGTAATTGTACTGACCTTGTACCGAATGCTGTGGCAACTGCTGTTACCCTAGGACCTTCTTCTTCTTGCTCGTTCTCTTGTTCCTCTTGTTGATCGATGTCATTTCCTTGTTGGTTTATATCGAAACCACTTTGTAAAGGTTGACCATCTTGTGGAGCTGGTTGAGCTGTTTGAGCTTGTAGACTAGGATCATACTGTTGCTGGAGAAACTGGTTTTGGTAAAACTGGTCTTGATTTTGAAAAGCGAATGGCTGTTGAGGTTGAGCTACGAGCAAAGGTTGCTCCGGGGTCTGATATTGATTTGCTTGAATTTGGGGTTGGTAGAACTGAGGTTGATAGTTCTGGTATACGACTTGTTGGTCGGTTGGTTCAATTTCTTCTACGTCCTTTGGTCTTTCTGGTTGCAAAAATTGATTTGGTTGTGCAGGTTGGGGTTGGAACTGCAATTGTGGTTGCGGGAATTGATTTGGCTGTGCAGGTTGGGGTTGGAACTGCAATTGTGGCTGCGGGAATGGATTTGGCTGTGAAGGTTGGGGTTGGAACTGCAATTGTGGTTGGGGAAATTGATTTGGTTGAGCTGGTTGCGGTTGGAGTTGTAACTGAGGTTGGGGGAATTGATTTGCTTGCGCCTGCTGCGGCTGGAATAGCTGCGGTTGAGGTTGGAATTGTAGCTGTGGCTGTGTAAATTGATTTGGTTGAGCTAATTGCGGTTGAATTTGTTGAGGTTGGTATTGTACCTGCGGTTGAGGTTGGAACTGTAATTGCGATTGTCGGAATTGATCTAGTTGAATCTGATTTATTGGCTGCTGCTGTAAAATGACCTGCTGCCCTTGAAATTGTGGCAAAGGTTGACCTTGTTTTTTTGTAGGTTGTCCCGATTGGATAGACTCTACATCTGGTTCATCATCCTGATCAGATTCCTCATTTTGAACAGGGTCAACTGGTTGGACAGGTTGTACCCGTTGTACAGGACGTACGGGTTGATATTGATTAATCGGTTCCTGTATAAACGATGGTTGTTGTTGAACTATTATAGGATTTTGGGCAAAACCTTGACCTTTACCTTGTGCTTGTTGAGATAATAATTCACGCTGAGCCAGTACTGATGGCAAGGCAGATAGATGCGCTGGGCCATCAAAACCCGGTGACCTTCCATCTTGTAACTGGGCAGGTTGGTAAAACAGAGGTGCTCTTAGTTGACCAAATTGCGGACCGAAAGGTACAAATTGTGGCTGCAGTTTCAATTGAGCTAAGGGACTCAGGAACAGTTCCGGCGGATACTCTTGCAGGTTTTGCTTTGTTACTTCAACGGCAACTTTGTCCTTTTGATCTCTTGTATTAGGTTCATCTAAAGTTTCTCCTTTATTTAGATTTATGGATTCTGTGGTTGTCTCAGCTTCTACTGTTTTAAATTCAGGTTTTGGAGTAGTAGTAGAAGTTGTTGGTGAAGCGAATTGTCTTGGTGACTGTTGGTTTGGTAGTCCGTTGGATGGGACCCTAGCGAGGTTGTTTTCAAACTCTCGCTGCCTGGCAAATTGGCGTGCTCTTTCTAGCTGTTGTTGGTACTGTAAATTTTAGTTTTTAAGTGATTTTATTTCCGATATTAAAACGGCAGAGCTTAGCTTTAGTGCAATTGTTATATTGAGATGGAGACCACTGATGATTTACTGTCAAGGATATCCCAAATGCATACTGCATTTTCGTACTATGACCTGTTATTTTTGTATTTTTTTTTCATTTAAATGGGGAGTTCTTATCTTTGAGCCTTTCTCATCAACCTTACTGCTATAGGTGTACGGAAAAATAAACATATTGAGATACTATTAATTTAACTAGAAAAGTAAGTTTCCAGAATATAAAGGATAAAAAGTATTTTAAAACGTAGGAATAATAAGTATTTATGTATATTTTTCATAAAAATATCCATCAGTCATCTCAGTACCATAACACAAGCTTCGCTTACTTTGGGGCTAGATGGCGATGTGTATGTGTGTATACTTATTTATTTATTTATCTCCTATAAGGTATAAAAGTAGTTTTCTTTGCTTGATTTTTTTTGTTACAAATATTGAATTTAGTATATATAAGCTCTCAGCAGCCCTAGATTTTAAACTAAAATTTAGATTTTTCAATAAATTACTAGTTCCTTTTTTGTGTACATATGCAATGAATGCAAATATATGTATATTAATATGACCTATACCTCTCTTGAGCTGTGTTTTACGCTTTTGGTCGCCAGGAAAAGATCGCTATGTAGCAAATTGTATTATACATTCCATGAAATTTTTATCTACAATTTTTCTGTATATTTATGAGGTGTTAAACAAAAGTGTATTCATTCATTCATTTATTAATTAATGCTGAATGCATTCATTCATTCAATGCTTTACCTGTGCTTGCTGGAAACTGGGATTCAGTCTGTCAACATCAGCATTAATACCGGGTCCAGTAAACTGCTGTCCGTTAATGGGTGACACTTCGAATATCGGTTGAGGTTCGATGCTAGGCAGGCCTTGAACCGAAACGTCACCCTCGTCGAAATTGTTGGGTGTTAGTGGCCTTCTAGGGTCCACAGGTGGCAAATACTGCTGTTGGGGTGCCTGTTGAAATATAATTGTTAGGTACCTATCACGTAACCACGTTGTGTCTTGGAGGAGGCTTCTACCCTACCGAAAAAGACGTGCAGCTAAGCGATTTAGCGTTACGTTACGATGTCACGTGGAAACTAATTAGGGGTATGAGCTTAATATGCCCGCCCATTAGCCCGTTATCATCTTAGATTGCATCATCACTAACCAGTAAGTGAGATTGTCAAGTTTATAGAGACTACAGTGAGAAATGCTTCACTATAGGTACCCTATATACGAAAGTATTCGTATTTAGAGCATTTTGTGACGGAGCTCGTCCGGGGAAGTACTGCCGCTTATTTCTGCCGCTAAGCAGGATTGTCGCAATGGTCTCAATGGCGTGGTTGCTGTGTTATCATGGATAGAGGCACATGAGATTTAACACCTACGGCACGGCATGTTGCAGGACGAGTTCCTTGCATGCCCTGCTTAGTGTTGCCGGCGATGGTATTCCACTTACCATCAAATAGGCCATCTGCTTGGTCCGTCAACAATCAGTATAGAAAAAAAGAACTGGGCACAAGCCTTTCGCAGGGGTATTTTATTAGTATTTTTATTATATCCAAAGCCCATTAAGTGCGGACCCATAACCCATTGCGTTTTAGGTCGTGTTTTAGTTTGAAATTACGTAGGTCCTAGATCACACATGATGACTTATGGTTCCGAAACATGGTCGCTAACTATGGGCCTCATAAGAAGTCTAAGAGTATCTCAGCGAGCGATGGCGAGAGCTATGCTCGGAGTATCTCCACGCGATCAAATCAGAAATGAGGAGATCCGTCGAAGAACCAGAGTTACCGATACAATGAGTTGAGAAGCTGAAGTAGCAATTGGCGGGGCACATAGCTCTATAGAGAACGGATGGACGTTGGGATCCCAAGGTTCTGGGACTAACGAGGTGGACAGACGACATCAAGCGCGGCACAAAACGGTGGAATATGGAACTCCCTCCGGAAGACCTATGTCCAGCAGTGGACATCTATCGTTTGATATGATGACTTACAAATTGGTTTCTCTCGGGTATCACGAAAGCGGGCCCGTCCGGCCTCCACCCACTCGGCGCGTAGGGTGCTTCTGCCACCACGCCGCCCACCAGCAGTGACACCAACGTTAGCAGTTCCTGTACAAATTGCTCAAATTTACCAACTCCTTAAAAAACAGTTTCCACGACCGTTCCTGGCCACGTTGGTTGATCTACAAAGAGATTTTCCAACTACGAGGGAGATGTTATGGGGCAGTGTGTTTTTTTTTTAATAGCGGGCTAACGAGCAAGTGGGTCACCTGATGTTAAGTGATCACCGCCGCCCATAAGCATCTGCAGCACCGGAGGAGCCACCGATGCGTTGCCGGCTTTTAAGGAATTTGTTTATCCGCCCCTTGAATAACCCTAGATTGTATTTTTGAGGAAGCATAGGGTCATTCTCTATTCCCTCACTCTCATCGTCCAATGGGACTGCAGCTCCGACACGAGCAAAAAGAGATCAGGCGCATGACCTGCTTAACGTGCTCTCCGAAGCACGGGGAGGAATCACCGCTAATTTCCAAACTCCAAGGTGTATAATAATCATCAAAACATTACCCGCCCACTACGGAGCACGTCTCTCCTCCCACGATTAGAAGGGGTTAAGGCCATAGTCCACCACGCTGGCCCAGTGTGGATCGGTGGACTCCACACCTTTGAGAACATTACTAACTCTCAGGCATGTCGGTTTCCTGGCGACGTTTTCCTTCACCGTTGAAGCAAGTGTTATTTTAATTACTTAAAAAGCACATAACTTAGAAAACCGACGACCGATTGGCGCAGTGGGCAGCGACTCGCTTTCTAGGTCAAAGGCCGTGGGTTCGATTCCCACAGCTGGAAAATGTTTGGGTGACGAACAGGAATGTTTTTCAGTGTCTGGGTGTTTATATGTATTTTATAAGTATTTATCTATATTATTCATATATTAGTATATTTATTGAAAAGTTAGAGGTGCTGGAATTCGAACTCAGCTCCCCGAAAGTGAATTCGAGCTCCTACCCACTACGCTATCACCGCTTCCCAAGGTAGGCATACTAATCACAGTATAAAGAGAAGGAAAAACGTTCAACGCCTTTGACCTCGTGGTAAATTTGTATCATATGATGGTGGTGAAGCGGTGATAGCCTAGTCGGTAAGGTTTCGGCTTTCCTTTCGCGAAGACCGAGTTCGAGTCCCGGAACGCACCACTGACTTTTCGGAGTTGTGTGCGTTTTAATTTAAGCAATTTAATTGTCACTTGCTTAAAACACTAAGTCTTAAGTCTTTCCATGTCTTTCGTATAACATACAGGAAAAGAAACAGTAAGGAGTATACAGTACACAATGTAGACATGCAAAGGCGGCCTTATAGCTGCAAGCAATCTCTTACAGGCAACCACCTTAGGCAGGACTTACTGCTGTAAGTCCTATCTACAAAGGTTAGAGAACGGGATAGTGCCAAGAGTGTTGCTACATAAATACCAAAATGTAAAGATACAAATACATATATAAATTAAATAAATATACGTAAAATTGACGGCCGACTGGCGCAGTGGGCAGCGACCCTGCTTTCCGAGTCCAAGGCCGTGGGTTCGATTCGCACAACTGGAAAAATTTTTGTGTGATGAGCATAAGTGTTTTTCAGTGTCTGGGTGTTTATATGTATTTTCTAAGTATTTATGTATATATAATTCATAAAAATATTCATCAGTCATCTTAGTAGCCATAACACAAGCTACGCTTACTTTGGGGCTAGGTGGCGATGTGTGTATTGTCGTAGTATATTTATTTTTTATTATTTATATTTAAATATAAAATATACATAATATATATATAAGTAGATTTTAACACACAATTAATAAGGTGAACCGTAGAAGAAAAACTTTCATAAGTTATATTTTTATAGCTTAAAAAAAGTCTTCTTTTATATACATAATCCTTTTTGATTATGATCTTTGCCACTAGCTGGCGTATAAGTGAAGAAGCGTGTAGTATATGAAATATACTTACGACCAATCCAAATGATTATTTTTAAATAGCGGAAACTCTGACGTGACCGTTACATCCGTCAGAAAAAAAATCTGAATTATTCCCTAGTCGCGCCTAAATAAGTTTTACTTCAAGATATAGGGAACCTCATCATCAAATCAAGAATAGTCTGTATATAGTAGGCACAGCAAGGCCCTCAATAATCAGTCATAGAGTTGTACTGCCAGAACTAAAAATGTTCAGTCCTTTTGGGACCCTCATCCCTTAAAAAAGATGGTGGTCGAACAAAAATAATTGCCTCCATGCAAAAAACACTTTATTTTCTTAGAGCTGTCCTAAATACTTTTGTAGTTAACCTCAAAGGTGGTGAGAAAAGCAGTAAAACTTAAAAAACTTTAATTATTTCTAATTAAACGCGGGCGGAATAAAAAAAAACGAGTATTTTAACGGACCAAAAATTATTTTTAACCTAATATATTCGAGAAGCGAGACCCAGTTATTATCAAATCACACTTTAAACTTCATTATTGTTATACTAGATCCTAGTAAACTTCAAAATTTATAAATATTTATAATACATATAAAAAAATCGGAACACTATAATAAAAATTATAAACTGCAAAATAATGCAATATTTTTTTTTTTGTAAATATTATTGATGAATTTTAAGAACACATTTTCCACCAAAACCACACAGTCACTCAACTAAAAACAAAAAAAAAACGTGTAATCACCTTCATTTTCGTTCACTTTCGCTTGTTTAATGCGCGTGCGCATCGCTTTTATAGACAATAGGTCCGAAAATTGGCATTCCTGCCGCGCGCATAATCGACCTTAGTTGCCTTTTTGTAAAATGATCACCGAAAAACTGCTACTCATTCCAAATTCGACCCTATCTTCAAAGTATTAGAAGCTAGATGTTTTGTTTGCGTGTGTCGAAATAAAGTTGCCATAGCCTTTGGTTATCCAAAGGTTTACAATAAGGATATTTGAGCGTTATAGAACCGTCTATGCATTTTAAAAATACGACCAGCCAGCTTTTGTGCAATTTGAAGTCAGATAATATATCGCCTTAATAAGCGGGTGCATAGAGTTTCTTTAGAACTAAACTCAAAATATAATGTGGATTAGCTTACCTTAGCTATTAAACCGAATCAAATCAAACTGGTATAGGTAGCGGTGATAGCCCATTGGGTAGGAGCTCGACTTCACTTTGGGGGGGCCAAGTTCGGATCCTAGCACGCACCTCCAACTTTCCTGACTTATGTGCGTTTCAAGTAATTAAAATATCACTTGCTTGAACGATGAAGGAAAACATCGTGAGGAAATCTGCATGCCTGAGAGTTTTTCATAATGTTCTCAAAGGCGTGTGGAGTCCACCAATCCACACTGTACCAGCGTGGTGGACTATGGCCTTAACTCCTTTTCATTGTGGGAGGAGACCCGTGCTCTGTAGTGGGACGGTAATGGGTTGATACAATGATGTCATTCATATGTTCAAACTTAAAACGTCACACCGAAAAATCGCTGGTTTTATATGAGGTGTATTTTCTTTTTCAATGTGCGATATTTTTGGTGGAAATTCAAATGTAAACGTCAAATGCACAGATAACAATATTGAGAGTCCTAAAACTAAAACTCTCGCTGCAATCTAAAGTTACGCACTAAATCACGTGACGGGTTTGATATTGTGGAAAATATTTTTACTCTGCTATTATTTCGACTTTATTTTCTCTCCTCTTTTTTTTATTTGACCGCCCTGGAGCAGTGGTGAGCAGTATGCTTTAAATACTAAATGGGAGGTCTCGGGTGAGATCCCCGACAGGAGATTTGGGGGTTTGTAATTTGAGAATCTCGCCGTCCTGGTCTTTAGGCTCGACCGTAGCTAGTTACCCACCTTTATTTTTATTTCTCTACAAATTAGCCCTTGACTGCAATCTCACCTGGTGGCAAGTGATGATGCAGTCTAAGATGGTAGCCGGCTAACCTGTTAGGGAGTATGGTAGTCATACCCCTAATCGGTTTGTACGCTACTTCTAACCGGGACACTAAATTACTAGCGGCATATCTTTGTCGGTAGCTAGTAACTAGTCACGGCCTAAGCCTTCCACGAGACCAGATCAGAGAAAATTTTGAAATTGGAAATTTCCAAATTGGAAATTCCATGCCCGGAATCGAACCCGGAACCAAGTTTTAGGTTTTTTAAGATATTAAAACCGATTTTTGACTAAGTTGCGCTTGTCAGCTAGTATAGGTATAAAAAAAGCGGTGGTTGTTACCTCAGCCTCCCTTTTGAGGGGATCAAGTTTGATTTCCAGCAAGCACCTTTAACGTTTCAGTGTTATGTGCGTTTTAAGTATATCAATCACCACTTGCTTTAATGGTGAAAGAAAACATCATGAGGAAACCTACACGCCTTAGAGTAGGTACTCCATAACGTTCTCAAAGATTTGTGGAACCGCACTTCGCCAGCACGGTGGACTAATGCCTAAAACCTTCTCATTCTGAGAGGGAGACCCGTGCCCTGTCGTGGGCCGTAATGGGTTGATACAGATGAAGTGACCTTGCACATTGCACGGGTTGAATGTCGAACAAAAAACCCATAGAGTCGCTAAACAATACAATTTATTTTCATCGAGAATATTCAATATTATTATAAAGGAATTCTCCACGTGTCCCTGCCACGTGATTCATCCCGCGGGACGCCTGTCCCGTCCTCCAAGCTGCTTTGTGTACGGCAAATCGACATACAACGGCAAATTGCGTGTTACTTCCCTTCCAGTGGATTCCCCTTTTATAATGGACGCATTTATTGTATGCGCGGATATAAATAATAAGAAATAAATAAATATACTACGACAATACACACATCGCCATCAAGCCCCAAAGTAAGCGTAGCTTGTGTTATGGGTACTACGATGACTGATGAATATTTTTATGAATAATATACATAAAATACTTATAATATACAGATAAACACCCAGACACTGAAAAACATTCATGTTCAACACACAAACATTTTCCAGTCGTGGGAATCGAACCCACGGCCTTTGACTCAGAAAGCAGGGTCGCTGCAAACTGCGCCAATGGGCCGTAAAATATAAATTTAATCACCATACATCATACTGTCACATTGTTTAGTATTCTCTCTCTTCGGAGGGGTTTTTTTTTCGCACTCAGTTATCCTCTGACCTGATGAGACCTTCTTTATGCTCTGACTTTTGCTCTGAATAAGTTCAGCTCACGATTGTCGTGATATGGTTATGCTATTTTTTTTTTTAGCTTATAGGAGGTGTTTAAAGCATAGAGTCACCACGCCGCTCTACGGCGGGTAAACGGGATTTAAAGATTATTATCTCATGGTAGTGACTATTACCGAGAAAGATAAACGACTAAAACATACTGTAAATTTTTTGCAACTTGTACTAAGCAGATTGACGCCAACAAAGAACCCATAGAGTCGCTGAACTATAAAATTTCATTGCGTATGCGTAAAATTAAATATTATTATAACTGTAAATTTTACAAAAATGCAAATATAATATAGTGATAAGGAAGAAGGTACAATTTGGCGGCCTTATTGCTACATAGCGATCTCTTCGACGCAACAAAAAGCGTCTAAAGAAAATGCTATAGATGCATCGTAAGTGGTACCTTTTTTTTTTTATACAGATAAAATGCCTGACGCATACCACTCCGTTGGGGGAAACGGAGTAGTTATGTGGGACTTGCACCCACTAAAAACTCTGTGTGTCCCTCGATAGACCTATAAGTGAGAGCACGGGGTTCACTTGCGTATTCACCGCACTCAGCGTAAGTGGTACCTACAGTATGCAACGTGTAAATGAAAACCGAAATAATACTTCACAGGCTTTAGAGGTTTATATACTGAGATTATGTACTGTCTCTGAGACTTATCTGTGAAACCGAAACGCTGGTAGTTTTTGAGTAAAGTACTGCCATAGTTTTTACTGAGAGAAATCAAATACAGTCCTAACATCTTAGGGCTGTATTGGATTTCTCTCGGATTGGATGACATTATTTTAATCTTGCATGCTTGCAAGTCTGTTTTCTTTTAGTAAAAACTATGGCATGATTTTAATTTTGTATGCTTGCATGAGATGACACTGCACTGCCATAGTTTTTACTTAAAGAAATAAGACACAGGCCTAACATCACATGCAAAATTAAAATCAAGTGACTACTGACACCTAATTAGGTACGCGGCACGTGTCGTAGATACTGTGCGCGTGTCAGTCTTTTATCTTCAATAGGATTGTCATAAGTAAACGCTAAGAATACTTTGAATTAGTTTGTATGGCAAAATAAATATTCTTATTTTTCTTATGCTTTTCTTTTCATACTTTTAAAGGGTATTTCCTTATTAAACATACTGATGCACCCTTCACCAGTATTTCGTATATATATTTAGGAAAAAGTATTTTGTTTTAGTTGTGTTATGCAAATTAACGCAGTCAAAGAATTTATTGAGTCGCTAAACGATGAAATTTCATTGCGTATTCGTAAATAAATAAATAAATAAATTGATATCAATAAATATACTACGACAATACACGCATCCCCAAAGTAACCGTAGTTTGTGGTATGTGTACTAAGATAGCTCAAGTTTTTTTTTTTAATGAATATAATACACCAAATTGTACTCTCTTGATTGTATTTATATCTTTGTAACTACTTTTTGTTTCTTTGGTGTACAATAAAAGTGTATTCATTCATTCATTCATTCATTCATTCATACACATTAATACTTATAATATAAAGATAAACAACCAAACACTGAAAAACATTCATGTTAAAACGTCAAGTATGTATGTTTGTAGTGACTCTACCACCGGTTCGGAAAGCAGATTCTACCGAGAAGAGCCGGCAAGAAACTCAGTAGTTGCTCTTTTCCAACATCAACATTTACAAATGTAATTCTTATGTACGCATCAAAAGTGCCACCTGTGGGCCTACTTGAATAAAGATATTTTTGACTTTGACTTTGACTTTACAATCATTTTTCTATCTTGCGGGAGATGAGAGCGAGGCTGGCTGCTTCCAATCTACCTTGTCATTGAGGAATTCATCAAATTTATAGTAACCTCGCTGTACTAGATGCGTTTTTACACATTTTTTAAATGTATGCATTGGTAGGTCAAGAATTTCCTTAGGAATCATGTTGCTAAAGCGTAACTGTCGCGTAACTGTCTAGTGAAAAATGTATCACGCAGGTTAACAAGAAATCCATAGAGTCGCTTAAAGTTATTATATCATTGCATATTCGCAAAATGCAATATTATTATAAAAAAATCTTCCACGGTGTTCAGTGCGCGCAGCCAGCTACGTGATTTATCCCGCGGGACGCCTGTCCCGTCCTCCGAGCTGCTTTGTGTACGGCAACTCGACTGAGAACTGCGAATTTCGTGTTACTTCCCACCCAGTGGATATCCCTTTTATAATGGCACAGCATTTAATGTATGTGCGGATATAAATTCTACCATCAAGAATTATTCCGACGATTTTATCAACCTACTTAAAAAAAAGAAGATGTTAATCAATTTTACTGTTTTTTTTTTGTATGTTTGTGTTGCGATTACTCCGCCAGTAAAGTAAAAAACGGATTTTGATAATTCTCGTTTTGTTCGGTATATCATACCATACTTAAGAGCTGGTCTCATTTAGATTTAGTGAATATATATTGGGGGGTTCCCGGAAAATCGAGAGATCTCTTTAAATATTATTGGCATAGGCATAATATGGCATTTTGAATTTCTTTAGAAAAGTTTTTTTTTTATTCCACAAGTTAGCCCTTGACTGCAGTCAAGTGTGATAATCTAAGATGGTAGCGGGCTAACCTGTTATGGTAGTCATACCACTAATCGGTTTCCACGCGACATCGCACCGGAACACTAACCGCAAGATACACCGTTTAGCGGTGCGACTTTGTCGGTAACTAGCCACGGCCGAAGCCTCCCAGACCAGACAGGAGAAAATTTTGAAATAATAAATTCCCAGATTGCTCCTTCCGGGAATCTTACCCGGGACTTCCCACTTCAATGCACAGCGCTCACCGTTGCGCCAGGGAGATCGTCACCATTTGGTCAAGTACCATTTGGTCGAGTGAAACTGATTATGTAGACCTCGGACAGTGGCGTGCATAGACGGTATACACAGAGTATGCAGATGATATAAAATGACTTATATTAATCCAGAACGAGTTGTAATATAATAATAATAATAATAATAATAAAATCATTTATTCACACTATTATTAAATTGTGACAGAAATCATAGCTTAGTACTATGTATGGCTGAATCACTGGTACCTAAACTGAGTAAGAACTCGTACTATAGATATCAGTGCACTCCCCTATATAATTTTTGATACAACAACATAAGACTACGACAAGTATATTTTATTTTGGATATAGATTTAACATGCAACATGCAAAAATATTAAAGAAAAATAAATAAAATGTTTATTTTTGGAGATTAAAGTTAAAGTAAAACTTAAGGGTAGGCTTTTTATAACTCTTAAAATGCCTGCCCGTAAGATTTATATAACTCGTGCTGGAGATTTTTATAATTTTATGGAATCTGTCCATGTGCATACCCTCCATGCACGCCACTGACCACGGATGGTCACAGGAAATAAAAACCTGAAGCCAATCAAAAACAAGTTGAAACGTTATAACATTCAGGGTACGTGCAAAAACTACAAGAAAACTATTTACTTACAAACTATCTATATATATAAAAGAGAAAGTGTGTGGGTATGTTCCGTATAGGCTCCAAATCTTTCAGGGATCTCCGGATTGACCCGGCGAGTAATCCTGTAAAGTTTGGTGACGATCGGAGCAATCCTATTTTTCAACTGTCAAACTGTCAAATACAGCTTTTATTTAGTATGATGATATTCTATTGTTGGGTGTACATGGGTGTAGATAATGATCTTCACCCGCTCGAGAAGAGAATAGAAGAGAATGAATACGGAGATAAATAAATGATTTGATATTATATGAGACTTAAATTAAAAATTTAATGATGTGAGTTTTTTGTTTAAATAAAATATATTTTCGATTCGATTTTCGGATGGACACTTGCCGCTAACCACCTGAGGGGTTGCTACGGCGTCACCGGGGGAGTGGGGCGAGTGCGAAAGCTCGCCATGAGAAGAGCCCCAGGGCTCGACGAAATCGGAGGGAGAGTAGGAGACTCGAGGGTGCCTCCTGCGAGGGCTCGAACCTCGGCTCTGTTCGACGTTAATCTGAGTGTTGGTGGACTTTTGGACTAATCATTGTTTAGTCCGAACGCCCCCGTGACCGTGGTAAGGATCCACGTCCGGATGACGTCAGATAATAAACTATTAACTTACTTAAATTCAATGTTTTACTTATTAACCCTCAAGCTGGAGCTTCACTTTAATATAAGTCAAGTAAATTCATGTTTGTCATGAAGGATTCATGTTATTTATTTAGTACTTCAATAGTGCCAACCCGTTTGGAGGATGGCCAAGCGAATCTGATTTAGGGTTGCCACACCCCAACATAATAATATTCATTAATTTTTATGATTTAGTTTTTGATTATTACTTTTTTTTTTAATAAATATACTACGACAATACAAACATCGCCATCTAGTCCCAAAGTAAGCGTAGCTTGTGTTATGGGTACTAAGGCAACTGATTAATATTTTTATGAATAATATACATAAATACTTAGAATAAACATATAAACACCCACACACTGAAAAACATTCATGTTCATCACACAAATATTGTCCAGTAGTGGGAATCGAACCCACGGCCTTGGGCTCAGAAAGCAGGGTCGCTGCAAACTGCGCCAATCGGCCGTCGAGGCCGTTATATTATAGCTACTCTATTAAATATTCGCTATAGTTACCAAATAAAGAGTTATTATTATCTCTTTATATCTCTAGGCTTACACTACAACTTTATATTTCTCAATTTTGTAGTTCCTATGCTAGTTTCAGTGTAGAATCTGTTGGTGAACGTAATAAATAAATAGATATCATTTATTGATTTGCATTTATTTAAATTACATGCTTAATTATAACTAGCTGACCCGTGGAACTTCGTCTGCACCAAATCGGTTATTACCGGAAAATACGAATAAAATGACCTTTTCTAAAAATGAATCCTAGCTAGATCGATTTATCAACCCCGAAACCCCCTGTATACTAAATTTCATGAAAATTGTTGGAGCCGATTCCGAGATTCTAATTATATATATACAAGAATTGCTCGTTTAAAGATATAAGATAAGATGAGATAAAAACAACACTGTTAAAATAAAAAAAAAAAAATTACATTTTTAATTATTATGTTATTTTCATTCATTAATAGTCTATAACAGTCCTCTGCTAGACTAAAGGCCTCTCCCAGTCGGAGGTTTTGCCTATAATCACCACGCTATGCAGACGGGTTGGTGAACGCAGAAGATGCAAGTAGTAACACAGAGGACGCTGATGTCCGCTCTCCGTAATGTTCAGGAGGGGTGATCACAACTGTAGTGTGATCTACCATCGCCACACGGCACCAACACTTTTTTTCCACTATAAATATATATATTCGGAATAAATAAAGAGTGTGCTCAAGAACTATTTGATCTAGTTCCGCCCTCGCCTTTTTACCATCGAACCGCGAGGCACCGTAAGGATCTGCATCCCTACGTGGTCGATATACCGCGGACGCGTACGAAGCGCTTCGCATCTTCGTTTCTGATCCGCACCGCTGGAATGCTCTTCCAGCTTCCATTTTGACCAGGTCTTACAACATGAGTACCTTCAAATCAAGATTGAATAGGCATCTTCTAGGCTATGGAGGTCTAATTTTGTTTAAAAAAAATTGGTTGTCTGTAAAGTCGGCTTACTGACGATAGTTGAACATGACAACGTCGTAAGAAAATACTGATGGAATGGTTGCATTTTTCAAAAGCAAATTTTAATTTTATTTGTTTGATAGATATTATCGTTGCTATAAAAAATTGACACCACATTCACTTTTCACTGCACTTCATCCTTGCCGAAAACATGTAAATGTAATTGTATAGAAGCTATCCACGCGGACGCATCGCCTACTCAAGTAGGAGAGAGACAGATGTCGAACGCGGAGGCCGACTGTGCCTCTTTGTCGCTCGTTCCGCGCTCTCGCTTGCACTTCAAGCCTTAAATGGAACACCTCAGAGCGAGGTAACGCCGCATACGTCATGTTTTTTCGTGCGTACAGCCGGCTCCATCGAATTATAAGACGTTGTCACGTCAAAAAAATTGTACTTTCTTCTCAGAGTAGTGACAACCCTAAGTTTCTCTCACTGATTAAAATAATACATTTTCCAAATGTTTATCAGCAAAATATTTATCTACTCCTTGAGTTATCTAAGGAAGAAATTCCGTCTCCATTCCATGATCTCCTAGTACGATACAAGCAAAAATATCTTTTTGCTTGTTTCCTTTTTAATTTTCATTACAAGTTAGCCTGATAATGCACTCGTCCAATCTCATCTGGCGTTAGGTTGCGTGATGCAGTACCTATAGTAGTAAGTAGTAGCAGTAGTGCAAAATATTTATCTACTCCTTGAGTTATCTAAGGAAGAAATTCCGTCTCCATTTCATGATCTCCTAGTACGATACAAGAAAAAAAATATTGTTGTTTTTTTTTTTTTTAATTTCCTTACCAGTTAGCCCATGGCCCCAATCTCACCTGATGTTAGGTGATGATGCAGTCTAAGGTGGCGGGGTTAAACTGTTAGTTTATTCGTTTTAGAAACAAAAAAGTGTGTGTACTTATGTACACGCGTTAAAATTTATTCTTCTTTGGCGTAACAAGTTAAAAATCTTTTCAAAAATGTTATCTTTCGCCTTATTCTACGTTTGTAGTAAACTACACTAACAATAGAAAAAAGGTATTGTTTGAATTATTGAAAGTCAACAGTCAAACCTTTTTTAGAAAAACTAAAATGTTGACTATAGCTTATTTCATGGTTTCGGTTTTTTGTGACGATGTGCGTGCGCATCTTGAAAATTTACTATAACCATTTTTCCGTAATGCGCCAAAAGAAGTATAACTTCGAAAAATTACGGAATCGCGTCAAACGGATAACCATTTAGTCAGATTTAAAAGCAAAATTCATTTATTTCAATCTCTCTCTCTCTTTTAATAACCTTAAATCCATACGAAAAATAAAAAATGTGAAAATACAAACACAAAATTCCATACCTTGTAAGGCTATATGAGTTCCCTAGTGAATATCGATCGGTGAAATGTATGCGTAAGAATCTTCTTTATTTAGGAGTTACTTAGTTAGGCAATGCCTAGTCTGTCGTCGTGAAAACGGGCATAAGTTCTTTAAACCTCATATAGCATCACTGAGCACCTTAATAAATGTATCTTTCCTCAACCCAAAATAGAAACATATTCAAATTGCGGTGAGTAAGCCGCGTTATTGACCTAGACGAGTGCAGAATCAGTAATCAAACCTGCGACCTCCGCAGCACGCGCCGGCGATATCGTGATGTCATGAGGCACTCACAACTGATGGTGTAAACGAAGTTGTTTAGGAAAACACCCTGAATTTAAATTTTGATGGCCTCAGATTGTGCCAAACTTAACTGTTCGTTTATGGCATTGAATGCTTTACTGTGCATATTTATTAAGCACCTCAAATTAGATCAAATCAGGACAAACTTTGTTAAAATATGACGGCCGATTGGCGCAGTGAGCAGCGACCCTGCTTTCTAGTCAAAGGCCGTGGGGTCGATTCCCACAACTGGAAAATGTTTGTGTGATGAACAGGAAAGTTTTTCAGTGGCTGAGTTGTATTTTATAAGTATTTATGTATATTATTTATGCACACATAACACAAGCTACGCTTTACTTTAGGGCTAGATGGCTATGTGTGTACTGTCGTTGTATATGTATTTATTAAAGTAAAAGTTGGTTGACGATACGTATATCTTTTCTCATATTGCCTTTGGTTAAGAGTGCACTTGATACCCTGACAGGAGTCCTCGGTCCATCCTGCCCAAAAATTATTTCCATAAAAAATGTACAGACGGAAAATGACCAATTAATTTGATTGCGAAACTTTTCCTCTGTGTAGGGTGACCGAGTGTACCTTTAGACTCAGGAAAAAAATTGTATTAATTAAAACATTCATTTATTTAGGTAAAAATAATATTTGAGTTGAGTTCTAAATATACTGTATGTGCGGATTGGTGCGCAACAAAAAGCTGTACTATTATTAAAGCAAGTTGTTTATAAACTTGCTACAGCTTTTTGTGACAGAGCTCGCCTCGAATAAAAAAAAATACATTAAGTATTTAATAGAAATATGTGGAAATGTAGTGTGATTTAATACATCGGGTATTAAATCACACTACATTTCCACATATTTCTACCAAAATAAAAATAAAATATATTATCCACCATGCAAAACAGCGCTCTGTTCCAAAAGTAGTTATCATTTTATAATAATGATTTGTAATAAACTACCAACAACTTTAAAAGAGTTACCGTTCTTGAAGTTCAAAGCTAAATTACACGACTGATTGGTGGATAAGTGTTACTATTCTGTTAAAGCCTTTGCCACGAAACATTAATTCAGACTTTTTTTTTTAATTGATTTTTTTCTTATTTTTGATTATGACATACAGCTAATACACCTTATAATTCTATCATAGTGTACTAACATATGACATTCTTATAATTACAATTTTTATTATATTCACAATTGAGTGGTGATGTATGCTAAATGTATCAAATGAAAGGGCTTGACTAGTGTTATAATGTACAATATATTGAAAGTTGGCGGTTTTTAATTTTATTTTTTTTATGTTTTGGTGTACAATAATGTCCGGTTAGCTGTACCATGGATAATTTATTTTATCCATAGACGTGTTGACCGGTCAACTGAACCGGACTGACAACTGAACCGGATTACGGGTAAACGATCGTATTTCATTCATTATAAAACAAAAACGCGTGCTCACCCTCACTGCTCACTTTGGCTAAAATTCGCCACAAATTTTGAAGGTAGTACAACTTTTCCAATCGCATTCCTGCCCCCTCTGTTATTCAATTAACTTTGCATATTTGAATTAACTTTTGCGTGTTTTAAATTAACGTTAGGTACCACCCACATGTCCACTTGTTACGTATCTACTTAAGTTTATTAATTGACTGGTTAGGATATTAGAGAATGAAACTCGTCTGCCGATATTTATAAGCTGCCCCCACACAGTTTGTATTATCCTTAGATATTATAAAACAAAGTCCCCTGCCGCGTCTGTATCTCTGTCTGTGCGCGAAAAACTAAAAAACTACCTAACGGATTTTCACTAATGAACCGAGTGATTCATGCGGAAGGTATAGTTAATTATGATTTTCTGTAAATTCAAATGACTTGTAGCTATACTTTGAGTATAGCTATCTCCACTACACGCTTTCTTATCAGACCTAGGTAGCGTTGGCCGTGTCTGCGGGTATATGTTGTTTCAAAGCGGTCAACAACTTGCGCTTTGACTGTTACTATATTATATGTTTAATAAGTATATAGCGAGTCAATTCATTCAACCGGCAAAGCAACGAATGTGAGGAAGTGCGGGGTCCCCTACTACTCCTAACCCGTAGGCCTAATCGGCGTTGCTTACGTGCCGATACTCTCCATGAGTATACAAACAAGTTGACTCACTTAATAGTTACTCATTACACAAAAATAGTATTAACTATCCATTCCATTTCAGTTTCATTTTAGTATTCAATTCCAGTTGGTAATATTGAAATCAGATGAAAATTATCCTTGTTCAAATTTAAAAATAATCATGGAATTATGAATATAATATTTTTTTTTATACCACTACAAGTTAGCCCTTGCCTTAAATCTCTTCTGCTGGTATGTAATAACGCAGTCTAAATGGTAGCGTCTAACCTGTTAGAGGTATGGCAGTTATTCCTACGGTTTCTAAGCAACATCGTACGGGAACACTAAATCGCTAGGCGTGCCGCCTAGCCAGTCTTTGGTTGGTAACTAGCCATAGCCAAAGCCAGACCAGACAAGATAAAATTTAGAAATAATAAATTCCCAAATCCCTTGGTGGAGATTGAACCCGGGACTTCCAGATTAAAAACCGCAGCGCTCATCACTGCGTCAAGGAAGTAGGTACAAGAGTGTCAAATTAAAATACTGCAATATTTAGAGTCAGTTTAAAAAAAATAACAAGTAAAATACATAGTTAACGATAAACCATTGCTACAAGGTTAAGAGGTCAAATGCTAAGTAAATATTTACAAAACATTATTTATCCAATCGCTAAACTACAATTAGGTATTTCGTTCTGTCAGATATATTATAAACACTGCAGTATTTACAAGTGAAGTATTTTATGTTAAAGTTTCCAAAGTGTTTTAACGAATATTTTGTCTAAAAACGCATTATAGGTGACTGTGATAGTTAGTAATTATATAGCGTGGAAATAAGTAAGTTTACACTCTTATATCCCGATGAGAAACTATCAAAGTAACCAGTTTTTTTTTTTTCGGATTGTGTGTACCTGTTTAACTTTAACTGATTTTAACAGCGTAACGCGGGCTTGTATGTGAGCCTCGGAATGTAGCTCTGCCAGGAAGAGTTTGAACCCTAACAGCTACTAGATTCGATTGCCAGTTCAGGTCAAAAATAGTATTTTTTTTTTTTTGGTTTAATTCTATTATAATTTTAAAACACAGTATGCTGTGTCTCTAAAAAGTATAAAAATAATAGATACGTCTGTTCAATAATAATAAGAAGTCCTACTTTATATTATTGTTCTATATTAAGAAAATTAAGCGTAATTTGCTATACTCCGCGAACAGTAATTATTTATCGTAAGCCTTCATATACTGATACACCATACCAGCTTCATCGTGTCATCCTTGGCAGCATAAACCTGCAGCATTTCATAATAATGTCATAGATTATTGTCTATTCCATTAACTAAGGAGGATTGTAGGAAAGAGTTAAATATCATTTGTCACATGGCACATGCAAATGCTGTCCGCGGAGTATAGCCAATTAAGATTAATTTTCATAATATATTATGGATTTCCGCAAAGTAACGCCTGCTTCTAACCAATATTATTGTTCTACGTTTTCTTCATTACTTCCAACAGCTTCCATTGTCAAGGAGTATTTCCTTGTCAAGTAAATTATTAGTAACTAGATGTGGCCTGCGGCTTCGCCCGCGTAATTTTGGGAGGCAGCGTACTGCTACATAGTCTACACCTATAGTCATATATGAGACTTTGAGATTTTTTCACAAACATTTTTTAATCTTAGATAATTTATTTTTTAATTCAAAGTTTACTTTATTATTTCTAATACCTCCAAGAATGTGTACAAAAGGTTTCATGAAGATCGGTTTAGTAGTGAAAGCGTGAAAGCGTACCAAACAAACTTACATTCACATTTATAATATTAGTAACCAATCGGAATCAATATCAATTTCAATCGGAATCAATATCAACAAGTCGCAATCGCAAGCGCAATCGGAATCATACATACGTTTGTTACATACTCACCAATATAAGATGTACCTACGCATTTGGTTGTATAATAAGTCGCAATCACAATTGCAATCGATTAATCACAATTAATCAAAATCGTAATTATTAAATATCCAACCTATTACGACTTATAAGTAGGTAGGATAGGTAGGTAGGTAGGTACATAAAAACGAGTGATGTTTGTATGATTGCCTTCATAAAGGATCCGCAAATGTTTATTTTGCAAAAGGTTGTTTAGTCAGATAAGTAGGTATTGGGTTTTTCTATCGGGAAATTCTCTGAATAGTCATAAGTACGTAGATGAACAATGGGTACTTACGTTGATTATATATATATATATATATTTTTATTTTGGTGACGGTATTAAGAAATCTGATAGCGCATTGGGTAGGAGCTCAACGACACTTTCGGGGGGCCGAGTTGGAATCCCAGCACGCACCTCTAACTTTTCAAAGTTATGTGCGTTTTAAGTAATTAAAATATCACTTGCTTCAACGGTGAAGGAAAACATCGTGAGGCAACCTGCATGCCTGAAAGCTCTTCACAATGTTCTCAAAGATGTTTGGAGTCCACCAATCTACGGCCTTAACCCCTTCTCATTGTGGAAGGAAACCCTTACTCTGTGGTAATGGGTTGATGTTGAGAAATTCACTGAATCTCGACGAGCACTGTAAATCTCGGTTATTATCTTCTTCTTCTTCTTTAGGTGCCTCTCCAACTAGTGAAGGTTGGCCGTCAGTTTTCCATAACTTTCCTTTTCTCTCGCGAGGCTAAACAGTTGGGCGGCGCTCGCGATCCCAGTGCACTCCCTAATATTGCGCAACCAAGACTTACTCTTGCGACCGATGCGTCTCTTTCCAGCAACTTTGCAGTAGCCTGTATCTATCATGCCGAAGCACATGCCCTAGATAAGCAACTTATTCAAAGTTCTTGGTCTTCCAAAGTTCGCGCTGACAACCAACTCGGTTATTATCATCAGCATAATATTATTAAATAACTCTTGAAAAGACAGATTTTCGTGCACGTGGTCAAATTTGATCCGACCGAAAGTTCTACGTTCAAAGTTCTTTTCAGTGATGCTTTGGGACATTAATAACTTCTTTAATTAAACCTTTTCACCTTTACAGAATGTGGAAGTTATTCGTGCTACCAGTATACGGTTTCTTGACAGCTCAAGCAAAACAGATGCCTTGTTACGCCTGCCTAAACTCTGTCTGTTACAGTCCGTATGACAGAATATTCACAGACCAAAAGCTATCTGGACAGCTAGCAGTGGATAGGAACGCAAATATCATCTACTACCACTATAAAGATAACGGAAAAGATTTCACCAAAGCATTCGATCTTACTAAAGCTAACTCAACTTTTCTCCCTTTAAACTTCACCTTCGCACACGCGGTAGACCAAACTACAAGAGATTTATATTTATCCGGAGAAAAGGGTATATTTAAATATAACCCTAAAGAAAATACAGCAGAATTATACGCAGTCAAGGATAAAACAATATGGCATATGCATTTCGAAGACAGTTTGTATTACACCGAGTTCAGGCATAAAGGACTTTTTACTATAAACAACAAGAAGCCAAAAGAAATACCGGAGCTAAACGAATATCACATCGACGATTTCATAGTTGATAAATACGGGGATATTTATTTTATGAGCGATTCCGCACTCTTCGTATTCAGAAATGGGAGTAAGAAACCTGAGCTGTTTAAAGACGAAATTTATTTTTTGACAACGGACAAAAATGGCGAAGCTTATTTCGTTCAGCCATACACAAGGGGAATATATAAAATTGATTATAGGAATGCAAGAATGACTGAAGTAGGAGCGTTTAAAAGAGGTTTGGCATTCAAAGTCGTCTTCGATGGTGATAATCACATAGTTTTCTACGAGTCAACAAATAAAATATTGTACTATCTGTCACCAGTATTGAGTAAATGTACGGTTACGACTCGAGGTGTTGGCAAGAACCGTCGGAAGGTTGTTGTGAGGAAATCAAATAGAGACAATCCTAGAATCCATCGCGGAAGATTGGAATTTAAATCGAGTCAAATTTTATGATAAAAACATTTTTTATAACAAAAATAGGAACAGACTTCTGAAATAAATGTTATACCAACTAAAAAGTAAATTAGTTTTTCTTAATCAAGCTTAATGCACTTATATGTAAAAATAAATTTCTTTCTTTCTTTCCTTTAATTTGGTTACAATTAGAAACGGGATAAATAAAACGAATAATATAAAACTAAATAGATAAATTTATTTAAATGTAAATAAACATTTACAAAATATTAACAACAACAATATAGGTAATTATGTTTTTGTAATATATTGAATGATAATTTTTCTTATATTCATTAATGCGTAAGTACAATTTTATATACTGCAGTAATGAAAAAAATAAGTCTCATAAATTGTTTTTGCCTTCAGTCAAACCCATAAATTTGTAGTCTTATTTTTCAATTTTAATTAACTATAAAAAATAGTTTTTTTTGGTGCTAATTCGTTTTTTTTTTGTCCATTATAAGTTATTAGCCGTGCAATCACACCAGCAGGGCTAGCGCGCGCAGGAGAAAAATTATATCCCTTAACAAGGGGATATAATTAACTTGTCCACCTGCTAAAGCGCGAGAACATGGAATAGGAGAAGTTTAACCCCGTTTATTATTACACATATATTATTTGGATATTATTTAATAAATACACACTGACTTTAGGCGTAAAATTATTGACACTTTTAATTGTTCTATCTGACATTTCAAGATAAAAATAAAATAAATACTTGACTTCTTATGTTATCAAATATTCAAAATTTAATAAGCTTAAACTTGGACATTGATGTTATTTTTTTTTTCTTTTTAATTAAATTTTTAATTTAATTCTTAATTTAATATGAATTTTAATTTTAATTCTATTTATATTTTTAACATTATTAATTAGTAAAATATTTTTAGACATTTATTTTGTAATGCAGTTATATATAAAATGTAATTAATTTTGAGATTATTTGTAAACGTTGTGAAAACCTGTAATGCTGAACATTCACTTAGCTCGCAACGTAAAAACTTGGACAAGAAAAAATGTATTAGCGGTTGGTTTTCCTAAATAAATAAATAAATAAATAAATAAATTTCAAGTTGTGCGCAAATGCTCTGAGAGTTGATTAAGGGGGAAGATGAATTTTTACTCTTACCCCAGGGTTATAATTGTTTCCCATGCTAGCCGTGCTGATGGGATATAGCGATTATAAGCTATAATCGGTTTTTACGCGACGTCGCATGTACCGTAACGCCTCTTTGTCGTGTGGCAACTAGCCACGTCCGAAGAGCCACCCATCAGACAAAAAAAAGGCGAAAATCATGCCTCATATTTATTTCTACAATGAGAATTTTTTCGTTGTTTTAATTTTTTACGACTTGTTTTTTTAGACTTCGGAGATAAGGCTTGTGTAAACCAAAGTCGAGCGGTCGCGGGCTCCCTGGGCGTTCATAAAATACGTGAGATGTTTAAGGGGGGGAGGGGGTAGAGTCAAATCTCATCTAATCTTAAGTTGGAGGGGGGTCATGCAATTTTTTTCCCTGATTGAAACAAAAAAAAATTACACTATTTTGGTCCATTGGTCTTTCTACTTTAACAATCCAACGCGTTAACGAAAGAAACCCAAATTTTGAAAAATCGAAAATCGTGTTGAATAAAATCTCACGACATCTCCCCAGGGGAGGGACAGAAAACACCTCACGTAATTTATGGACGCCCCCTAAGTGAAAGAGTTAAAAATAAACAGGCACAAGTTATAAATCGGTTTAGTCAGACTTTGTATAGTTATATTTCTATCTACCACCACCAATATATTTTAGCTGATCGCACATTTGACGTGTTACACACATACGCTGTTCGCCAAGTTCCACCAAGCCACGTAGGAATCGAATTTAAACCATTCAATCTAGCCTCATAGTATGCAAACAATCTTTTACTTTCTTTTCAGTCTAAGGTATAATTTAAAAATAAAAAAAAGGTTATACCTATTATTGTTTAAATTTTTTTTTTTTTTTGTTTAAACCAAGCTAGGACTAAAATGTAAAGAAAATATTGAGAATATAATAAGACAAGAAAGAATAAGGGTAGGGATTATGATTATAATGCATTGTAAGGCGTTTGCGCACGTTCAAAATAATACCTACGCCTTGACTGCGCCAGGCCGAATAACTCCTTACCCGACCCATGCTTGCGAGCGACGGTACTATCGGACGTACGCGTTCGCAACGCGGAGCATTAGAGTTGCGTTAAATTGATGTGTATGTGTTGTGTTTTGTGTTTTTTATACGATAAACGTTTACACCTATCACAGCATATAATATAATATTCATGATTACAAAAAAAGCTGACATATTTTCGTGATCTTCGTTCAAAATGAGTCACAATATGTGAATATTCGAGAATATGTCGAACAGACCCAAACGTGCAGAACTGAAGCTCCAATAAACACGGTTAATCACGATCCGAACTTATGAGTCGTTACTGTGGATGAGGTTAGTCGTTAGTTAAGCCGATATGTGTACCACACCTTAAAGCAAGCGTCGAAAAAAATCAATTTTTTTCGTAAGTTTATGGCAAAAATGACCACCATTAACCTTGGGAGTGGCGTCGTGGGTCTACGCGCCAAAACCCTCAACCAATAGGCCCAAAATGCGACAACGATAGTCTATGGGTAAAAATGATAATGGCAATGCCAATGACCTTCAACATTTCTTGTGTATTTCCGATACGTCATGTGACGTCATAAATTTTACCTACTGAAGAAAGCTTTACTCGCGGCGCGTGTTAAGTGCGATCAGCTTAGTATGCGATTACAAAATTATATATCTACTTATCATATTAACATAGTAATACTATAAACATAAATACAGGATGATTTTTAGTTACTGTCCAAATTTTTTCATTAAAATTGCACTTTTAGTGCATATCATATTTTTATCAATACAGTGTGGTCATTAAGTATAATTTACTACAGTCCGATCCAAACGTTATGTTGTCGCTGAAGTTAGCCGCGAGTGTAGCTTCGCTGATTGGCTGATACCGAATATGGAATTCTGCGCAACGAAACGCACGAAGTTCGTGAAGTCATAAAGTATGAATCGGACTACACAGCGTGCAAATCAAAATAAATAATCCTCGAAGTGCAGTAGGAATTCTTAGGACAATTTCATCATCATATAGCCATATCATAACATTTTAACATATTCCCAAAATCTGTAATCTTTTTACTATACTACTACAAGTTGGGTTAACTTGTAGTATAGTAAAAAGATTACAGAAGAATAAAAAGATTTGACTGCAATCTTACCTGGTGTTAAGTGACGATGCAGTCTAAGATGGTAGCGGGCTAACCTGTTACGGAGCATGGTAGTTGAACCCCTAATATGTTTGTAGGCATCGCACCGGAACACTTATGGATCGCTTAGCGGCACGTCTTTGTCGGTAGGCTGGTAACTAGCCACGGCCAAAACCAGACAAAAATTCAATTTTGGTAGTGACTAAAAATTCTCCCAGTATATTATATGTTATACAACAATTTGGTTTTAGACATAATTTATATACATTGGCACGTGATACAATTTGGTATTAGATGTGTAATAATACTTTGAAGGTTTTTTCATACATAAGTGTATAGTTTTTTTTTTTTTTTGCGAAAGTGCTGAAAGGGTAAGCCTATAGGGCATAGACAATATTATTCAATATTGTCTATGTCAATATTACTCAATATTGTCTATGCCTGGGATTTCCCGATTTCTATGCTACCGTTTTAATATTTTAAAATAATATATGTCATAATATAATAAATAATAAAATTCTTGAAATCTTTCATTTCAAAAGTATGCTTACTATTGGTTTAAACGAAATGTGACATAAGTATATGGAATGCGTCAAAATGGCAGTGTTAAAATCTTTCGAATTTAATAATAAAATAATGCTTTTAGCGTTGAGGCTGCCCAATTTACCTTTTTATATTTTTTAACTATTACATACATATGTGTTTGGTGTCCAATAGTTTATTTTCATGAAACTTTTTTTTTATGGTTGGTGTTCAATAAAGTGTATTTTTATTTAATTTCCATGGTTTTTTTCATGTAACCTATATACATTTTTATTTATTTTTATTGGGTACAAAAAACAGGTATAGGTAACAAGTGAGTTTTTACGAGCGATACATTTTCTATATACTACGGTGATGTAAACAATTAATTAAAAATATAAAAAAAATACATGTTTATATGCTCTAGTTAGAATATAAAGGGTTTAACTAACATATGATTTGTTATATAAAATCAGGAGATACTTTGCACATGGTTTGCAATTGGCTAATCTGTCATTCAGACAAATCCGTGTGGTTAAATATGCGATATTTTATATCGCCTAACCTCCCAATAACGTGCAGGACAAGCAAAACCGATTTTCCAAAATACGGTACGCAGAGTGTAACACAGATCCTGAAGGATTTATAGGGGCTTCAAAACAGCTGTTTCTTCTAAGCAAAATTTGCTTCAATAATTGAGAATAGTAGCAGAAATCTATAACTGCTCTTTTTTGTGTGCGCGTTTACTGGGTTGATTGACCGCTCGTATTTCATCTCGCACTTAACAATTCGGTGGGGAGCTGGGAAAAGGCAAGCTGACCTTGGGAGACCTTCTTTATTGATAAATAAATATACTAAGACAATAGCCATCTAGCCCTAAAGTAAGCGTAACTTGTGTTATGAGTACTAAGATGACTGATGAATATTTTTATGAATAATATACATAAATACTTATAATATACAGACAAACACCCAGACACTGATTGATGTTAATTTTTCACACAAACATTTTCCAGTTGTAGGAATCGAACCCACAGCCTTGGACTCAGAAAGCAAGGTCGCTGCGCACTGCGCCAATCGGCCGTCAAATAAATTAACCGTTAATGTGAAAAGCATAGCGTTTGTGTGCAAATGTGTCAGTTAAACCCTTTTTTATATGGACTATCGTCTACACCCTGGTTTGCTTGCACAGCCTCTGGGCCCATATATAGTGGATAGGGGTCAGAGGGCACTGGTGCAGGTTCGTCAGCCACGGCTTAGGGGGACGCCTCTGTCTGAAAAAGTCGGAGTTTTCATACCTTCGTTATTCATGATAATAAAACATTTACACTTCATTTTTTTCAACTTGTCTTATAATGTAAGAAAACTAAAAAAAAACAATTGTGACATTTGTATTTTATTTTGACATTTAACAAGAATATTCCTGACATATTTTACGATTAATTTTTTACACTTTATTGCATTGTAGTGTGGCAAAAAATTTGCAATCTTCGCAAGCCAGTTAATGTCAATAAACTATGGCTTCATTATAGATATTTAAATGGCATCTATGTAAACGTGTGTATTACGCAAATTAAGTTCTATTCTATTCTATTCTATCTTCTTATTACTTTTCTGTGCAAAGTATGTTTCAATACGCACTGGGTAAGCGTTTTTTTTTTTTTTAATTCCACTACAAGTTAGCCCTAGACTGCAATCTCAACTGCTGGTTAACGGGCTAACCTGTTAAAGGTATGGTACTTATATTAAACCGATACCCCTAAAACAGTACAAGTTGTAATCACAAACTTGCTATGTTGTGTACTGACTACTGGTCTTAATTAAATAAATAAAAAAAAAATAATGTTTTAAAAATGAATATCATTAATCTATACCTTGTCACATAAACTCTGTGTGGTTTGAGATGAGGTGAATGACCTGGTTGTCGTTAATTGTTTTACTCTTCAGTTGACCAATTAAAAAAAAAAATCTGTTCATCAACATCGTACCGGAACGCTTAATCGCTTAGCGGCACGTCTTTGTCTGTAGTGTGGTAACTAGCCACGGCAGAAGGCTTTCTGAAACCTGAAGTTAGGTCAGGTTTGGTTAAAACATAAGTATTCAATTCATTGAACCGAAATGATTATTTACGTTACGACATTTGCAGTTGCGACAGTACTTTCGCTCACTTAGTATTTAAGTAATTACGATACTTTTAATATAGAATCAACCCTTATTATTATTTTTATAATACTAACATTGCACTCCAGCTCCTCTCGCTTTTTGTTCGCCATAGTTTCCGCTTTGTATTCGTTTTCCAAGTCGAACAACTGCAATAAAAAAAAATAGTTAAAAATTTACGTTTTGCTAAAACGTCGGATTTCGGTCGCCATTTTAAAACTACCCTTCATCCTAATGCAAACTGCCTCGTTTGTGTAGTGGTTACCATGTTCAACTACAGATCGAACTACGGATCGGATATTTGACTTTGAATTTGACTTTGATCTCCAGGCCCTGGTATCGAATCCCGGGTAGGGACAAGAATTGTTAGGTATTATTTTTTCTGTTACAGAATTTACAGTACGAGCCCGGTTTAAAAACTTTTTTTGACTTCAATGTCACCTACACGGCTAGGGAAGGAATAAAAATTTATCTTCTTCCACAACTTTTTCAACTCTCACTGGCGGCGCACAAGTGGAAATAATATCGAAATAATATATGTGTGTACGGGAGCTATGGTGATACGCTCGACCGTAACAATAGGAAGATCTTCCTCCGAGCGGGTGATCGTGCTCGGCGACCGAGGTCCGAACATTCATTTTTGGAAGTTGTATATATAGGCATTCTTCGTGAACACTTCGCTAGCGCGATGCAGGATTTTTGTAGCGCCATCTAGTTACGTAATGTGGAGATCGCTACAGTATTCCCCTCCGAGACTGGAAGTCGTACCATTGAAGCAGTGTTGCTTGCTGTAGTATGCCTCTGTCACCAATCGTGTGCGTACGTTGCGTGCGTCGAGAGCGTTGAGAGCGTTGCGTGCGTTGAGAGCGTCGAGAGCGTTTCGTGCGTTGAGACCGTTGCGTGCGTTGAGAGCGTCGAGAGCGTTTCGTGCGTTGAGAGCGTTACGTGCGTTGAGACCGTTGCGTGCGTTGTGACCGTTGCGTGCGTTGAGCGTTACGTGCGTTGAGCGTTGCGTGCGTTGAGACCGTTGAGCGTTACGTGCGTGCGTTGATTGCGTGATTGCGTGCGTGAGGCGTGCTTTGTGGTGCTGCGATTATCTCGTCGGGTGTGCGTCAGGCATGAGTTGCGGTGCTGCGATGATCTCGTCGGGTGTGCGTCAGGCTTGAATGGCGGTGATGCTGCTGCGTCATCACGTCGGGTGTGCGTCAGGCATGAATTGCGGTGCTGCGATGATTATGTCGGGTTTGAGTCATCACGTCGGGGTCACCACTGTACGGGAGCTATGGTGATACGCTCGACCGTAACAATAGGAAGATCTTCCTCCGAGCGGGTGATCGTGCTCGGGGACCGAGGTCCGAACATTGACTCGAATCTTCCTCGGAGTCCCAGGTTTGGGGGCTCGGGGTGACCGTTCAGGGCGTTGGCCCTTTTCGGTGGTGTTCACCGCCGTCTGCTACTACAGACGGGTCACTTGGTAGGACCGTTGGGTCCGCGGAGTCAGTCATCAAGCCTGCGTTGTGACGCGGCGATCAGCGTTGCTGCGGCGACTTGGCATTTCTTTGGTGGGGCTTGCGCCCGCCACTCAGCGAGGTCGAGCTTGCCAATGTGAGATGGCAAGCGCCCATCAGCCAGCGGCGAGGTAGCGTTTAAGGGTCTGGTAGGTCTCGTGGTAGACCGCTAATGTCCGGTGGACGCCGATGGTATGGCGCGATGCCCCTCAAGTGGTGGGATCGCGCTCCGTCGGCGCGCGTGAACATTGAGGTGCTCAGGCGGCGGATGAATTCCTCTAAGCTTTCCATGTGTAGGTCTCTGGCGATGACCTGGTTCCGTACGAAACGTGGTGCTCTTGTTATCGTGCGTAGCGTAAGCGACTGCTGTGCTTATAGCGACTTGCGGCCTGCTTCATTGGTCAGCGCGTACCATTCATTTTTCCGAACATTCATTTTTGGAAGTTGTATATATAGGCATTCTTCGTGAACACTTCGCTAGCGCGATGCAGGATTTTTGTAGCGCCATCTAGTTATGTAATGTGGAGATCGCTACATGTGTAATAATAAACGGGTAAATTTCACCTATTCCGTATTCCCGTGCTTTAGCACGTGGACACGTTAATTAGGGGATATAATCGGGGGATATAATTTTGCTCTCCAGTCTTTGCAAACCCTGTAGATAGTAAATGATGCAGTCTTAGATGGTAGCGGGCTTACCTGTTAGGGAGTATGGCATTTATAGAAAATAAATTACGATATTTTTTAGCAAAAATCAGTAACTGACCTCCAGTATATCCTTGTTGGGTAGATGATCGCTCGGCCCCGTTTGGGTGAAATGGCGGATGACACGCCCACCCTTCCCCACTAAAAGCGCCCCTCCAGTTTGCACCCAATCTCCTTTCAAATCCCCGCCCAGTCCTAAAGATCAATAAAAGTATCGAAAAAAACCTTTTTTTCTCTGTGCAACACCCAATCCGGGAACTTTGTTGTCATGTAAAACGATTCTCTTCCCGATCCTTTTCGCTTATCAATACTGACTTATATTATAAATTCGAAAGTGTTTGTTAGTTTGTCCTTCCTTCACGCCCTAACTAAGAACCAATAAACTTGATTTTTGGCAAAAAGTTATTTGAAAAGACGCAAAGTAACAAACTATTTTTACTACAGAAAGCGAACGGTTCCCACAGAATTTGAGAAAAACGCAGGCGAAGAACGCGGACAACAGTTAGTATTATAAATGCAAAAGTATGTTTGTTTGTTTGTCCTTCTTTCGCGCCCTAACTAAGGAACCAATAAACTAGATTTTTGGCCTAGAGTTAGTTAAAAGGACGCATAGTGACATAGATTCTTTTTTAATACAAAAAGCGAACGGTTCCCACGGAATTTGAGAAAAACGGCAATAAAAGCGTGCGAGGAACGCGCAACAGTTTTTAGATTAAAAATCACTGTGTGTTACACCAGGCTGTCATAAGCAAACAAGGTAGAAACTAAAAATAATGTGCTTTATTCTTATGCAACAGAAAATAATATTCCAATCAGTACTTAATCTGATTCCCAAAGGTTCTTACTTGAATTAAAATCAGCTGCTTCCAAATTTTTTTGGTTTTCGTTTTGATCACTAGTGCAGTAAACATCAATCATTTTGAATATGAGATCGGATAGTTTAAAAATCACTGTGTGTGACAACAGGCTGTCATAAACAAGCAAGGCAGAAAATAAAAATAATTTGCTATACTTACTTGATTTAAAATCAGCTGCTTTTGTCATTTGTGTAATAAACTAAGAGAGATCGTTAAGATTAAGAAATCACTGTTTGTGATACTGTCATAAACAAACAAGGTAGAAACTAAAAATAATATAAAATACAAATCAAATCTAACTATAAATCGCCATTCAATATAAACCTTGCATATATCCATATTAGGCAAAAGATCGGCGGGTATCTCTTGTAGATAATGCAATAACAGTTCCCCGGTTTGTGTTATCAAAAGCGCACCGCCATTTTGTAATCCTTCACCAACCAGATCGCTTTGTAGACCTGTAGTTTTTTTATACGTCAATTTTATATATCTACTAGCGGACCGCAGCGCCATCTATCGGGCTAATTTGTGAATCTAAACCATCCAGGGTGCCACCCAAACGTAAACCAAAAAATTCATTCAAATTGGTCCAGCCGTCTAGGAGGAGTTCGGTGACATACGCACGCACACAAGAAATATATATATACAAGCGGACCTCAGCGCCATCTGTCGGTCTGATTTGTGAATCTAAACCATCCAGGGTACCACCCAAAGGCATACCAAAAAATTCATTCAAATCGGTCCAGCCGTTTAGGAGGAGTTCAGTGACATACACACGCACACAAGAATTATATATATAAAGATAAAGAAGTAACTAGGATCCCGTAAGGATTCGGTTCGGCGGCTTTTTATTTGAAAAATCCATGACAGTTCATCATCTTAAACCAACTATCGGCTCACTACAGAGCGACAGGCTTTTAGAGTTTATTTATTGTGTCGTTTTAAAATTTTTGATTTTACTTTCACTAGCACTTTTTTGGTCCAGAAGTAATAGTTCTCGAAAAGATAAAAAAGCACCTTTTTTTGACGTGACAACGTCTTATAAATTGGTTTGCCGGGTGACACTTCAAGAAACTGCGTTACGCTCCGCTCACGTTATGCGCTCACAATGAGAGCGAGTGAGAGGCACGCGTCCCTTCCACTCGGGCATGGTTAGCCCGCCTAAGAGCGAGAGAGACAGACATAAAAAGTGAAAGGCACGCGTCCCTTTGTAGTAAACGCTGTTTCATTGTACGCAAATGTATTGCAAGTTATTGTATGTATATTTGTATATAAATACGTATGTATGTGTAAAGGTAAAAATAAAATTTTGTTAATATGAAATTCAGTGCGAGATTCTTTGTATAAATTAATGTTTTAAATATAATTCTTTGTATAAATAAATGTTTTAAATTGTTACTATTATTTCATCCTTCTTCCTACTATACGAATGAATATTCACATTAAAATTATTTTACCACTCAAAGTCGTTGTCACGTAAAACTTTCGCCCGTATACCGACTTTACAGGCAACCAATTTTTTCTTTAAACTATTTTGTTTGAACTAGAAGATGTTTATGACATAACTGTTTAGCCTAATTTTCCTTCAAAACAACTAGTTCATGATCGCGATTTTAAGGAAATGGCAAATATATTCATTAATTTATAATACAGATTTTGAATAAAATTTGAATAAAAAATAGTTGACTTTAAAAGGGCCTATTCGAATATTTCATACCGCAGGCGATACCTTGCGATTATCCATGTGTAATAATTCGCTAAAAGTAGAATTTGTACGGTGCAATTTATAATTTCTTAAATCACTGTAGGTACTCCGCACCAAACTGATCTTAGCAATTGTTCATTGTTAAGTCAACATCTCCTGAGGATGCTCCGGTGTCCGAGCGAAACGTGCGTAGAGAGCACATTGTCGAAAATCTGTTTGATGAGGGGTACAAAGTTGTTATGCATCTTCAAACAATATATCTATGCATAACGTGTAAATGAAAACCGAAATAATACTTCACCGGCTTTAGAGGTACATTACGTACTGTCTCTGAGACTTATGTGTGAAACCGAAAACCTTATAGTTTTTGAGTTAACAACTGTTATAGTTTTTACTGAAGGAAATAAGATACAGCCCTAATACACACATTAAAATCATGTCACTTTATTAGGTACGCGTCGCATTGCGTAGGTACTATGCTCGTGACGGTCTTTTATCTTCAACAGGGTTGTCAAAAGTAAACACACAACGAATATTTTGCATTTGTTTGCATCGAAAAATAAATATGATTCTTTCGATTTACTATTTTTACAGGTTGATACCTTATGAAGGATACTAATTATGCATTATTCAACATTATTTCGTAATTCGGCTACATTGTATATCATGTAATACTTTATAATATCATAAGTTTTGTTTTTGCCACACCCACACTCGTTTTTTCTCTCACGTCCGTAAATTGGCTGGTCTAAAATGCTTTGGCATTAAGTTCGCCTTTTGTAAACCATTTTTTTTGTGGTGAGCAATAAAAAGTTCAAAAAACAAATAATAAAGTTCACCGTACAGATACTCCTGCCTTTCGCGGAGTATAGCAAGTTAAGCTTAACTTTCACTGGGGCTATTTTAATTATTTAAACATTTATATTTTGTAGGCCGACTGGCGCAGTAGGCAGCGACCCTGCTTACTGAGAGGCCGTGGTTTCGATTCCCACAACTGGAAAATATTTATGTGATGAACATGAATGTTTTTCAGTGGTTGGGTGTTTATCTGTATATTTATTTATTTATTTATTTAGAATACTTATTTGCACAAACTTAAAAACAATACTAGGAAACAAAAAAAAAAATAAGTAAAATTACAAAAAAAAAAAAAATAATAATAATAATAAAAAAAAGTTAAATACAGTTGTGTGCAAAGGCGGCCTTATTGCAAAAGCAATCTCTTACAGACAACCCTTGGTGAAAGTAATAATAGAAAACAAGAGGGACAGTGCAAACAATGAAACATACACAGGCAAGAGAAAAAAAAAATAAAAACAATTAAAAATATATATATACTACATACTATATAACATACACATATATACATATATATATATATATATATATATATTTGTTTATTATATGTATATGTATATATAAAATAAAATCTAAAACGTCCTCGGTGGTTTCGAGGACGTTTTAGATTTTATTTAGTTTTTAAAAAGTTTATTTTAGGTTATAGTTATGTATTAATAAAAATTATAAATAAATATATATATATATATATATATATATATATATAAACAAATGTATGTACCTCATAGTAATACAATCTTTTGTACTAATACTATCTACTCATAAACACAATCTGCTAGGTAATACTTAGACAATCTGGTTTTGAGTATAAGTATTTATGTATATTATTCATAAAAATATTCATCAGTCATCTTAGTACCCATAACAAAAGCTACGCTCACTTTGGGACTGGATGCCGATGTGTGTATAGTCGTAGTATATTTATTTATTTAGTATTATTATATAATTAATTCGACTTTAATGAACATGCAGGATATACAGAACCATGAAAACTAACCTAGACTCTTGCCCTTCACAATGGCTTCTCTGGACTGTTTCCAAAAAAGTGATGTGATTATTGACACCACGTTAAACCGTTTGAACCCCAGGGTCTGGTACAGCGACCGGTCCTCCACGTAGTACAGATCTGAAAACCAACCATAATCATCGTCATAAATTGTGTGTACGTAACATTTTAAATAGTTCAGGATTCGAATCTCGCAGTTTTGCGTCGTTGTTCATACTTTTCAATATTTTGCACGATAAATCAATAACTTTCATGCGTGAACTTTTAACTATAAATAAAAATCTGTGGAATGTATAAGTTAAGTCATATAATACCTCACTCACATACCTTTTCAATTCATCCCACAGACAAAAAGACAGACAGACAGACAGACGGCCAGACAGACAGGCAGACAGACAGACAGACAGACATACGGACAGACAGACATTTTTTAAAAACCGTAATAAACGCATACGATATTCCCTCGTAAGTGTAAGTAAAAACAATATATATAGATAAAAATTCACTATCGACCTTGCGTTGGTTAAAATACCATACAAGGAAAATAACCTCAGTTATGTAAAGGTGAAGAGATCAATGCCAGTTAAATATTAGAATGAGAATAATTATTCAAAAAAAACATGTAGTTATCTCAATTACATTGCTTGCGTGACTTAGAAACGTAAAGCTACGTTCACGCTGGGGCTAATCGACCGATTGCGGAGAGATTCAAATCAACCTCCACTTCCATCATCTATCCACCTGTGAGGGGGTGTTACAGCTGGATATTGGTGTGTCTCGTAAAATTCAGCTCAAAAATCCAAAGATTAGCCCGAAGGAACACTGATAGAAATTTTAAGCAGAATGATTGGCTTAAAGTAGAATACAAATAAATAAAATTAGATTTTTCTGCCGTTTTTAGCCCGCGACTAAAAGTCGTAAAGTGATGTTATATTGGCCACGCTAACACCTACTCTATCGATTTTATATTATTTTAAAAAGTAGATTAAAGCGGTGATAGCGCAGTGGGTAGGAGCTCGACCTCACATTCGGGGAGCCAAGTTCGAATCCCAGCACGCACCTCAAGTTATGTGCGTATTAATTTATTCAAATATAATGTGCTGAAACGGTGAAGGAAAACATCTTGAGGAAACCTGCATGCCAGAGAGTTCTACATAATGTTCTCAAAGGTGTGCGGAGTCCACCAATCCGCACGGGGCCAGCGTGGTGGACTACGGGCTTAACCCCTTCTTACTGTGGGAGGGGACCCGTGCCCGTAAAAAGTAAATGATGGGAATTATATTTTCTGAATAGATAATTAATATTTAACTACACATTAATCCTTACTTATAATATTATAAATGTCAATGAAAGTTTGTTACTCTTTCACGCAAAAACTACTTATCCGATCCTCATGAAACTTTGTACACATATTCTTGGAAGTGTTAGAAGTAATATAGGATATAATTTTTATCCCGACATTAAGCTCGGTTCCTTAGGGAGAGGGGAGGAGTTTTTGACGATTTTACACCATAACTCCGACAAATTATAACAGATTTAAATAATTATTTTTGTACTATAGAGGTAACAATATATGTTTAATTTTGCCCATACTGTGGTTGAAGATAGAGGACAGAACAGGGCAACAGCTAGTATGTTATATAAATTTAAATAATTGCATAAATTGTATTGATTTTCATGACATATCATAGTCATCTTTGTCGGCCGATTGGCGCAGTGGACAGCGACCTTGCTTTCTGAGTTCAAGGCTGTGGCTTCGATTCCCGCAACTGGAAAATGTTCGTGTGATGAATACGAATGTTCTTCAGTGTATGGGTGTTTATCTAGGTATTATAAGTATTGATGTACTAGCTGTTGCCCGCGACTTCGTCTGCGTTTGATTTTGTTTTTTCATGTGACATTAAATTTACAGTTCTAAAAAAATTAAAGTATTCAGCATCGCTAAGCCTTAAATGAGGGGTTTGCCGCTGTCCGCTGAGGAGTTCTGTTCTCTATCTTCAACCATAGTGTTTAAGTTTAGGAAAAATTAAACACATACTCTAACCTCTAGAGTACAAAGATAATTATTAAAATCGGTTATATTTTGTCGGAGTTATGGTGTAAAATATCAAAGCATTCTCCCAAAGGAACCGAGCTTAATGTCGGGATAAAAAGTATCCTACATTACTTCTAACACTTCCAAGAATACGTGTACAAAGTTTCATGAGGATCGGTTTAGTAGTTTTTGCGTGAAAGCGTAACACACAAACTTACATTGACATTTATAATATTAGTAGGGATATTCATAAAAAAAAAAACATCTCATCTAGTAGGACTTCGGCTTAATTTACAGACATAATATGAGCCTAATAAGAAGCACGTCGCATGACAAACTGACAGTTCAAGTCATCTTGTAGGTAACTAATAAATTACTTATACATTAAAACATGACTCATTTATCTTTGAATTCACATATTGAATATTTTAACCGCACCTATTTCGTTTTCTAATCATAAGATTCAGAAATAACAGAGGAAAAGTACCGCGGTTTAAGACCTTAGGCGCAGCGGTGAGCGCTGCGTATTTCGCGGGAGGTCGCGGGTTCGATCCTAAGGCACGGGAAATTCGGGATTTTATAATTTCTGAATTTGCTCATGTCTGGTCTGGTGGCTTAGGCCGTGGCTAGTTTACCACCCTATCGACAATGTTGGCGTCCTCACGGCCGCTTTGATGTGTATATAAATAAAACTAAGTGGACTGTATATAAAGCTGGTTATAATGAGAATAACAACGTTGTTAACAATTGTCTATAAAATCGTTGATTGCGTCGTCGGTGGTCCGTTTGCGAGTGCCTTTCGCCGCCGCGACCGTGCGATGTCCCCGTCGACTCGCGGGGGCGTCTCCTCCCGTACGTTACAAACAAGTATATCGTTCCCGCACAGACAAAGACGTGCTGCTAAGCGATTTAGCGTTCTGGTACGATGTTGTAGGTACCCATACCCGTCAAAGATTAGTCCGTTACGATCTTAAGCATCATCACTTATCAACAGGTAAGATTACAGTCAAGGAACTTAAAAAATTAAAACAAAAGTTTTTTAATAGAAATTACTGGTGTGTACTATTATAGGTGGATCCCGATTTAAGTTAATAGGACCTCTTTCAAATATCCCTGCTAATATTAGAAATGTGAAAATGCGTTTGTTTGTTTGCCTTTCCTTTGATTAACAGGATGTTTGGCATAGAGTTAGTTCAAAAGACGGAGAGTAAAATAGGCATACTTTATCATATACGTCCCAGGGAAACGAACGGTTCCCGCGGTATTCACAAAAAACCGTAATAGAAGCGGCAACAGCCGGTACAGAATATATTCAACTCACCGCCATCGAAATATTTCCCATCGACGAATTCCTTCGAACCGGTACCTTCGAGACCGATGCCAACCAGTCTTATGTTGTTCTTCTTTAAAATGGGAGTTATTTCGCCTAACTGAAAAATGCTAAATAAGTTTCAACGGTATGTGCCACTACACACACACACACACACACACACTACTTACACATTTGTATAGAACACTTTTTTTTTTTTTATAGACGAGCGCTTGACTGCAATCACACCTGATGGTAATGATGCAGCCTAAGGTGGAGCGCGCTTGCCTAGAAGATGCCTATTCACTCTTGATTTGAAGGTACTCATGTTGTAAGAACTGAGGAAAATGGAAGCTGGAAGAAAAAAACACTACTCTTCCCGCATGTGCACAGCGGCTAAGAGTTTCTTTTTTCCTTTTTGCCTGTTGGGAGGCTTCGGCCGTGGCTAGTCAACACCCTTCCCCAATAGGCGTTCCGCTAAGCGATTTAGCGCTCCGTTATGATGTCGCGTAGAACCGATTGGTATGGGTTAAATATAACTGCCATACTCCCTCACAGGTTAGCCCGCTACCATCTAAGACTGCATCAACACTTACCACCAACACGGCTAGCATGGGCAGGAGACAATTATCTCCCCTTGGAAAGGGTTATCAATATATATATAATCTTCCCCCACAGCCTTATCAACTCTCAGAGCACTGGCGCACACGTGGAAATAATATCCAAAAATTTGGAAAATCCAAAAGTGCACGCCTCATAATCTCATTTTTTTCACAATTGAAATTTTTTTAACTGAAACTTTCAATGCTCATTACAAATTTTTTTTTTCATATTAATTATTATTCATTTTTTGTAAACAAGACACGGGAATGTCATAATGATTGCACATTGAAAGTTACAATTAATATTAGCTAGAATAATTACATGGAAATTTAACGACAGTGAATTGAACGCTCATATTAACTAAGAAATTATGTCGTGTGTTACTTTAGATAATTAAAAAAAAATTATTCCGATACGATCATTTTTTCGACCAATTTTGATGCCACATACACCCGTCCATACACGGACGTCCAGAAAAGATTATGTTTAATGTTATTATTTACTATGTTAAACAAAAAAATTGTTATTGAAATGTATTTTATGTGCCTGACAAATTATTTGACTTGATATTAGTGTACTCAAATTAACCTGTAAGTGCAATATAAATAACAAAAAATCAATTTCAGTTTCGAGAAAACTGCTTTTTTTGAAATGTCGAAAGTAGAGCACAACCTCAACGCTTCGCTTATGAGGCGTGCAATAATATATGTATGTGTATTAAACGGGGGTAAACTTCTCCTATTCCATGTTCCCGTGTTTTAGCGGTGGACACGTAAATTATATCTCTTGTAAGGGATATAAATAACTATAACATCCCTATCCCTACTAATATTATAAATGTCAATGTAAGTTTGTTTGTTACGCTTTCACGCAAAAACTACTTAACCGATCCTCATGAAACTTTGTACACATATTCTTGGAAGTGTTAGAAGTAATATAGGATACTTTTTATCCCGACATTAAGCTCGGTTTGTTTGGGAGAGGGGATGAAAGTGTTTGATGATTTTACGCCATTGCTCCCTTTAATTATAACCAATTTAAATAATTATTTTTGTACTATAGAGGTTATAATATGTGTTTTATTTTACCCAAACTGTTGTTGGAGATAGAGGACAGAACTCCTCAGCGGACAGCAGCAAACCCCTCATTTAAGGCTTAGCGATACTGAATACTTTAATTTTATTTAGAACTACAACTAAATTTAATGACACCAAAAACAAAATCAAACGCAGACGAAGTCGCGGGCAACAGCTAGTATATTATACATATATTATTTTATTTATTATTATTATTATACATACATAATTTGGATATTATTTCCACTTGTGCGCCAGTGCTCTGAGAGTTGATAAAGCTGTGGGGGGGGAGATTAATTGTTAGCCTTTCCCCGGGGATATAATTGTCTCCCGCCCATGCTAGACGTGCAGGTGACATTTCAGTCAAGGGCTAACTTGTAATATTATAAAAAAGAAATTAAAAATATATAATAAGCCGAGAATTAGTCTTGACTAGTCATAGTTGGGGGCGTGGCCTACTCGGACGATGCCGTGGCGTGAGGCAAGCGGACTTGGAGGGGCGCGCTTGGAGGGGCGCGCGGGGTACAAGGCTGCGCGCACGCCAAACGTAGCTCAGTTCGGCTTCAGCACCAGAGATAGACTGACATTATAGTTAATTGCTGTTTTAAAAGTGTTTCTTAAGTTGATAATTATTAATTATTTCTTTAGTTTTTGTTTATTAATGGTTTTTTTAGTTAAAATAAATCGTAATTGCTAACTATATAGTAATTTATTATTGATCTATAACTATTAGAACCATTTGCAAAGTCCTTATACATTTATTTTAATCAGAAGAGTTCTAGAGTGGAGACTACGAACAAGAAAACGTAGAGTAGGGAGTAGGGACGCTGGGACGTAGGGGATTAGGGGCGTCCTCCAGCACGATGCACCGACGCGACGACATATAGAAAGTGACAGGGAGTGGATGGATGAGACCGGCTGCGTACCGGCAGTGGCTCGTTTACAGTGGCGTGCATAGTGTAGGCACAGGGTATGCAGATAATATAAAATGAAAAAAATCTCCAGTACGAGTTATAAAAACTTAGGGTTGGCTTTTTATAACTCTTACAAAGCCTATCCTTAGGTTTTTTTTTTCCATTACGACTTATAAAAAATTTATATCATCTGCATACCCTCTATGCACGCCACTGCTCGCATACAGGGTATGGCACTAAGCGGGTAGATAATATAAAATGAAAAACATCTCTAGAACGAGTTATAAAAAACTTAAAGATGGGCTTTGTAAGATTTAAAGAAAGCCTACAATTAATTTTTTATAACTCGTACTGGAGATTTTCTTTATTTTATATCATCTGCATACCCTGTGCATTACCTCTATGCACGCCGCTGCGTACCAGGTGTGGTGACGCTTCTTGGGAAAGGCCTATTAAATATGTTCAGCAGTGGATTATTATGAAAATTAAGCTTAATTTGCTATACTCCACGAACAGCAGGAGAATCTGTATAGTGCAATTTATATATTTATTAAGACTAAAGTCAATATCTCCTGAGGATGCTCCGGTTTCGGAGCGAAACGTGCGTAGAGGGTACATTGCGTTTGGTGTGGAGTATACGGATTGAAGAAATTATAAATTAGACCATACAGATTCTCATCCATTCTCATATGGATTTCCGCAAAGTAACGCCTGCTTCTATCCAATATTCAGCAGTGGACATTCACAGGCTGAGATGATGACTAACACATTTGGCACATTTACCTCCTTAGCCCACAATCTGCAAAACATGCAACCCCAGCGGCGAAAGAATATAATCGCCACATTCTGCTCCTGCCAGAAACTCTTCAGTTCCACGGACTGAAACAAATACAAAACGTTTTACATTTTCGGGGAGATCGAATTCAATACATCCGACACATACTTTTAGCACAGTAAATAATATTAAAGCAGTATGGAAACTACGCGCAACTTTGTCGACGACCTCCGTAGCGCAGCGGTGAGCGCTGTGGATTTAAGTAGAAGGTCCCGGGGTCGATATCCGGTAGTTTTTGCAAGTACCCTGAATGTAATAACGTTTCAACTTGTTTTTGATTTGCTCCAGGTTTTTATAATTCTTTTTTATGTGAAAGTGTCCTATTAAGCATGTTTTGTCTAATTTTAATGAAGATCTGATGACTATTGTCGGAGATAACGGACAAAACTCTTCAAAGATAACAGCACGTCGCTAGGCATATGGGACAACTTAAGTAAATAAAATATTTAAGTAAATAATGTACTTAACTAAATAATGTACTTAAGTATATAACGTACTTAAGTATATAATGCACATAAGTAAATAAAATATCAAATTAAATAATGTACTTAAGTACATTATTTACTTAAGTGCATTATTTACTTCAGCACAATATTTACTTAAGTGCATTATTTACTTCAGCACATTATTTACTTAAGTACATTATGTACTAAAGTACATTATTTACTTAAGTACATTATTTACATAACTACATCATTTACTTAAGTACATTATAAACTTAACATAATTATTTACTTCAGTACATTATTTACTTAAGTACATTATGTACTTCAGTACATTATTTAATTAAGTACATTATTTACTTCTGTACATTATATACTTAGATACTTTATATACTTAAGTACATTATTTACTTATTTACATTATATACTGAAATACATTATATACTTAAGTTCATTATATACTTAAGTACATTATTTAATTAAGTACATTATATACTTAAGAACATTATTTTTTCAGTACATTTTTTACTTATGTACATTATGAAAGGTCTAATTGATGCGCCTTAGTTGCTTGAGCGTTTAAAATTCGTAGTTCCACGTGAAAGTAGCCGCCTCCAAAACCGTAAGACTTTTTGCTTGCCAAAAAACCAGAACTAATCTTGGCCAACATAGTCCTATGTATCGAATGCAATTTCTTGCAAATTGCTTTCGTGATAGTATAGATAGCTTCAGCGATAACATACCTAGAATTAAGCTTAAGTTAAGAAAAGGGTTATGGCTTAGGTAATTTTATTTCCACAATATTTTGTTTTTCTTTTCTTAGTAATTTATATTTTTTTTTTGTTATATTATTCTAAATTAGTTTTTCTAGCTGTTTGCAGCAGCCTTATGTACCCAACGGATTTGCATGCTATGTTCGCATCGAGAAGGCACAATTGTATACACATGCCAAATGTCCTATAGTTTAAAGTAAATAATGTACCTTAGTATATAATGTACTGAAGTATATAATGTACTTAAGTATATAATGTACTGAATAATATAATGTACATAAGTAAATAATGTACTGAAGTATATAATGTAAATAAGTGAATAATGTACTTAAGTATAAAATGTACTTAAGTATATAATGTACTGAAGTATATAATGTATTTAAGTATATAATGTACTTAATTAAATAACGTACTGAAGTAAATAATATACTGAAGTAAATAATGTACCTTAGTATATAATGTACTGAAGTATATAATGTACTGAAGTATATAATGTACTGAAGTAAATAATGTACTGAAGTATATAATGTACTTAAGTATATAATGTAAATAAGTAAATAATTTACTTAAGTATATAATGTAAGTAAGTATATAATGTACTGAAGTATATAATGTACTGAAGTATATAATGTATTTAAGTATATAATACTTAAGTAAATAATGTACTGAAGTAAATAATGTACTTAAGTATATAATGTACATAAGTAAATAATGTACTGAAGTATATAATGTACTTAAGTAAATAATGTACTGAAGTAAATAATGTACCTTAGTATATAATGTACTGAAGTATTTAATGTACTTAAGTAAATAATGTACTGAAGTATGTAATGTACTTAAGTAAATAATGTGTTTAACTATATAATGTATTTAAGTATATAATGATCTTAAGTAAATAATGTACTGAAGTAAATAATGTACTGAAGTATATAATGTACTGAAGTATATAATGTACTGAAGTATATAATGTACTTAAGTAAATAATGTAAGTTAGTAAATAATGTATTTAAGTATATAATGTACATAAGTAAATAATATACTGAAGTAAATAATGTACTGAAGTTTATAATGTACTGAAGTATTTAATGTACTTAAGTATATAATGTAAATAAGTAAATAATATAAAATATTTAATAATTATATAATGTACATAAGTAAATAATGTACTGAAGTATATCATGTTCTTAAGTATATAATGTACATTAGTATATAATGAACTGAAGTATAAAATGTACTTAAGTATATAATGTAAATAAGTAAATAATGTACTTAAGTATATAATGTACATAAGTAAGTAATGTACTGAAGTATATAATGTACTTAAGTATATTATGTATTTAAGTATATAATACTTAAGTAAATAATGTATTGAAGTATATAATGTACTGAAGTATATAATGTAAATAAGTAAATAATGTACTTAAGTATATAATGTACAAAAGTAATAAATGTACTGAAGTAAATAAAGTACTTAAGTATATAATGTACATAAGTAATTAATGTACTGAAGTATATAATGTACTGAAGTATATAATGTACTATAGTATATAATGTGCTCAAGTATATAATGTAATTAAGTAAATAATGTACTGAAGTATATAATGTAAGTATATAATGTAAATAAGTATATAATGAACTGAAGTATAAAATGTACTTAAGTATATAATGTAAGTAAGTATATAATGTAAATAAGTAAATAATGTACTGAAGTATATAATGTATTTAAGTATCTTATGTATTTAAGTAAATAATACTTAAGTAAATAATGTACTGAAGTAAATAATGTAGTTAAGTATATAATGTACATAAGTAAATAATGTAGATAAGTAAATAATGTACTGAAGTATATAATGTACTGAATTATATAATGTACTGAAGTATATAATGTACTTAATTATATAATGTGCATAAGTAAATAATGAACTGAAGTATATAATATACTGAAGTATATAAAGTACTTAAGTAAATAATGTAAGTAAGTAAATAATGTATTTTAGTATATAATGTAAATAAGTAAATAATGTACTTAAGTATATAATGTACTGAAGTAAATAATGTACTGAAGTAAATAATATACTGAAGTAAATAATGTACCTTAGTATATAATTTACTTAAGTATATAATGTACATAAGTAAACAATGTACTGAAGTAAATAATGTACTGAAGTATATAATGTACTTAAGTATATAATGTACTTAAGTATATAATGTAAATAAGTAAATAATGTACTTAAGTATATCATGTACTTAAGTATATAATGCACTTAAGTATATTATGTACATAAGTAAATAATGTACTGAAGTAAATAATGTACTGAAGTAAATAATGTACTGAAGTAAATAATATACTGAAGTAAATAATGTACTGAAGTAAATAATATACTGAAGTAAATAATGTACCTTAGTATATAATATACTTAAGTATATAATGTACATAAGTAAATAATGTACTGAAGTAAATAATGTACTGAAGAATATAATGTACTGAAGTATATAATGTAAGTAAGTATATAATGTAAATAAGTATATAATGAACTAAAGTATAAAATGTACTTAAGTATATAATGTACATAAGTAAATAATGTACTGAAGTATATAATGTACTGAAGTATATAATGAACTAAAGTATAAAATGTACTTAAGTATATAATGTACATAAGTAAATAATGTACTGAAGTATATAATGTACTGAAGTATATAATGTACTTAAGTATATTATGTATTTAAGTAAATAATGTACTGAAGTAAATAATGTACTGAAGTATATAATGTACTGAAGTATATAATGTAAGTAAGTATATAATGTAAATAAGTATATAATGAACTAAAGTATAAAATGTACTTAAGTATATAATGTACATAAGTAAATAATGTACTGAAGTATATAATGTACTTAAGTATATTATGTATTTAAGTAAATAATGTACTGAAGTAAATAATGTAGTAAAGTATATAATGTACTGAAGTATATAATGTACTTAAGTAAATAATGTACTAAAGTATATAATGTGCTTAAGTATATGATGTAAATAATGTACTGAAGTAAATAATGTACTGAAGTATATAATGTACTGAAGTATATAATGTAAGTAAGTATATAATGTAAATAAGTATATAATGAACTAAAGTATAAAATGTACTTAAGTATATAATGTACATAAGTAAATAATGTACTGAAGTATATAATGCACTTAAGTATATTATGTATTTAAGTAAATAATGTACTGAAGTAAATAATGTAGTTAAGTATATAATGTACATAAGTAAATAATGTACTGAAGTATATAATGTACTGAAGTAAATAATGTACCTTAGTAAATAATAAACTGAAGTAAATAATGTACCTTAGTATATAATATACTTAAGTATATAATGTACATTAGTAAAAAATATACTGAAGTAAATAATGTACTGAAGTATATAATGTACTTAAGTATATAATGTAAATGAGTAAATAATGTACTGAAGTAAATAATGTACTTAAGTATATAATGTACATAAGTAAATAATAAACTGAAGTAAATAATGTACTGAAGTAAATAATGTACAGAAGTATATAATGAACTGAAGTATATTTTGTATTTAAGTATATAATACTTAAGTAAATAATGTACTGAAGTAAATAATGTATTGAAGTAAATAATGTACCTTAGTATATAATGTAAGTTAGTATATAATGTAAGTAAGTATATAATGTAAATAAGTAAATAATGTACTGAAGTATATAATGTACTTAAGTAAATAATGTACCTTAGTATATAATGTACTGAAGTATATAATGTACTTAAGTATATAATATACTTCAGTATATAATGTACATAAGTAAATAATGTACTGAAGTATATAATGTACTGAAGTATATAATGTACTTAAGTATGTAATGTACATAAGTAAATAATGTACTGAAGTATATAATGTACATAAGTATATAATGTACTTAAGTAAATAATGTACTGATGTATATAACGCACTGAAGTATATATTGTAAATAAGTAAATAATGTACTGAAGTATATAATGTACCTTAGTATGTAATGTACTGAAGTATATAATGTACTTAAGTATATAATGTACTTAAGTAAATAATGTACTAAAGTATATAATGTGCTCAAGTATATAATGTAATTAAGTAAATAATGTACTGAAGTATATAATGTAAGTATATAATGTAAATAAGTATATAATGAACTGAAGTATAAAATGTACTTAAGTATATAATGTAAGTAAGTATATAATGTAAATAAGTAAATAATGTACTTAAGTATATAATGTACATAAGTAAATAATGTACTGAAGTATATAATGTACTTAAGTATCTTATGTATTTAAGTAAATAATACTTAAGTAAATAATGTACTGAAGTAAATAATGTAGTTAAGTATATAATGTACATAAGTAAATAATGTACATAAGTAAATAATGTACTGAAGTATATAATGTACTGAATTATATAATGTACTGAAGTATATAATGTACTTAATTATATAATGTGCATAAGTAAATAATGAACTGAAGTATACAATATACTGAAGTATATAAAGTACTTAAGTAAATAATGTAAGTTAGTAAATAATGTATTTTAGTATATAATGTAAATAAGTAAAAAATTTACTTAAGTAAATAATGTACTGAAGTAAATAATGTACTGAAGTAAATAATATACTGAAGTAAATTATGTACCTTAGTATATAATTTACTTAAGTATATAATGTACATAAGTATCAATGTACTGAAGTAAATAATGTACTGAAGTATATAATGTACTTAAGTATATAATGTAAATAAGTAAATAATGTACTTAAGTATATAATGTACTTAAGTATATAATGTACTGATGTATATAACGCACTGAAGTATATATTGTAAATAAGTAAATAATGTACTGAAGTATATAATGTACCTTAGTATGTAATGTACTGAAGTATATAATGTACTTAAGTAAATAATGTACTGAAGTATATAATGTACTGAAGTATATAATGTACTTAATTAAATAACGTACTGAAGTAAATAATATACTGAAGTAAATAATGTACCTTAGTATATAATGTACTGAAGTATATAATGTACTTAAGTATATAACGTAGTTAGGTATATAATGTAAATAAGTAAATAATGTACTTAAGTATATAATGTACATAAGTATATAATGTACTTAAGTAAATAATGTACTTAAGTAAATAATGTACTGATGTATATAACGCACTGAAGTATATATTGTAAATAAGTAAATAATGTACTGAAGTATATAATGTACCTTAGTATGTAATGTACTGAAGTATATAATGTACTTAAGTAAATAATGTACTGAAGTATATAATGTACATAAGTATATAATGTACTTAAGTAAATAATGTACTGATGTATATAACGCACTGAAGTATATATTGTAAATAAGTAAATAATGTACTGAAGTATATAATGTACCTTAGTATGTAATGTACTGAAGTATATAATGTACTTAAGTATATAATGTACTTAAGTAAATAATGTACTAAAGTATAAAATGTGCTCAAGTATATAATGTAATTAAGTAAATAATGTACTGAAGTATATAATGTAAGTATATAATGTAAATAAGTATATAATGAACTGAAGTATAAAATGTACTTAAGTATATAATGTAAGTAAGTATATAATGTAAATAAGTAAATAATGTACTTAAGTATAAAATGTACTTAAGTAAATAATGTACTGAAGTATATAATGTACTTAAGTATCTTATGTATTTAAGTAAATAATACTTAAGTAAATAATGTACTGAAGTAAATAATGTAGTTAAGTTTATAATGTACATAAGTAAATAATGTACATAAGTAAATAATGTACATAAGTAAATAATGTACTGAAGTATTTAATGTACTGAATTATATAATGTACTGAAGTATATAATGTACTTAATTATATAATGTGCATAAGTAAATAATGAACTGAAGTATATAATATACTGAAGTATATAAAGTACTTAAGTAAATAATGTAAGTTAGTAAATAATGTATTTTAGTATATAATGTAAATAAGTAAATAATGTACTTAAGTAAATAATGTACTGAAGTAAATAATGTACTGAAGTATATAATGTACCTTAGTATGTAATGTACTGAAGTATATAATGTACTTAAGTAAATAATGTACTGAAGTATATAATGTACATAAGTATATAATGTACTTAAGTAAATAATGTACTGATGTATATAACGCACTGAAGTATATATTGTAAATAAGTAAATAATGTACTGAAGTATATAATGTACCTTAGTATGTAATGTACTGAAGTATATAATGTACTTAAGTAAATAATGTACTAAAGTATATAATGTGCTCAAGTATATAATGTAATTAAGTAAATAATGTACTGAAGTATATAATGTAAGTATATAATGTAAATAAGTATATAATGAACTGAAGTATAAAATGTACTTAAGTATATAATGTAAGTAAGTATATAATGTAAATAAGTAAATAATGTACTTAAGTATAAAATGTACTTAAGTAAATAATGTACTGAAGTATATAATGTACTTAAGTATCTTATGTATTTAAGTAAATAATACTTAAGTAAATAATGTACTGAAGTAAATAATGTACATAAGTAAATAATGTACATAAGTAAATAATGTACTGAAGTATATAATGTACTGAATTATATAATGTACTGAAGTATATAATGTACTTAATTATATAATGTGCATAAGTAAATAATGAACTGAAGTATATAATATACTGAAGTATATAAAGTACTTAAGTAAATAATGTAAGTTAGTAAATAATGTATTTTAGTATATAATGTAAATAAGTAAATAATGTACTTAAGTAAATAATGTACTGAAGTAAATAATGTACTGAAGTAAATAATATACTGAAGTAAATTATGTACCTTAGTATATAATTTACTTAAGTATATAATGTACATAAGTATCAATGTACTGAAGTAAATAATGTACTGAAGTATATAATGTACTTAAGTATATAATGTAAATAAGTAAATAATGTACTTAAGTATATAATGTACTTAAGTATATAATGTACTGATGTATATAACGCACTGAAGTATATATTGTAAATAAGTAAATAATGTACTGAAGTATATAATGTACCTTAGTATGTAATGTACTGAAGTATATAATGTACTTAAGTAAATAATGTACTGAAGTATATAATGTACTGAAGTATATAATGTACTTAATTAAATAACGTACTGAAGTAAATAATATACTGAAGTAAATAATGTACCTTAGTATATAATGTACTTAATTAAATAACGTACTGAAGTAAATAATATACTGAAGTAAATAATGTACCTTAGTATATAATGTACTGAAGTATATAATGTACTTAAGTATATAACGTAGTTAGGTATATAATGTAAATAAGTAAATAATGTACTGAAGTATATAATGTACCTTAGTATGTAATGTACTGAAGTATATAATGTACTTAAGTAAATAATGTACTGAAGTATATAATGTACTTAAGTAAATAATGTACCTTAGTATATAATGTACTGAAGTAAATAATGTACTTAAGTATATAACGTAGTTAGGTATATAATGTAAATAAGTAAATAATGTACTTAAGTATATAATGTACATAAGTATATAATGTACTTAAGTAAATAATGTACTGATGTATATAACGCACTGAAGTATATATTGTAAATAAGTAAATAATGTACTGAAGTATATAATGTACCTTAGTATGTAATGTACTGAAGTATATAATGTACTTAAGTAAATAATGTACTGAAGTATATAATGTACTGAAGTATATAATGTACTTAATTAAATAACGTACTGAAGTAAATAATATACTGAAGTAAATAATGTACCTTAGTATATAATGTACTGAAGTATATAATGTACTTAAGTATATAACGTAGTTAGGTATATAATGTAAATAAGTAAATAATGTACTAAAGTATATAATGTACATAAGTATATAATGTACTTAAGTAAATAATGTACTGATGTATATAACGCACTGAAGTATATATTGTAAATAAGTAAATAATGTACTGAAGTATATAATGTACCTTAGTATGTAATGTACTGAAGTATATAATGTACTTAAGTAAATAATGAACTGAAGTATATAATGTACTTAAGTAAATAATGTACCTTAGTATATAATGTACTGAAGTAAATAATGTACATAAGTATATAATGTACATAAGTAAATAATGTACTGAAGTATATAATGTACTGAAGTATATAATGTAAATAAGTAAATAATGTACTTAAGTATATAATGTACTGAAGTATATAATGTACTTAAGTATATAATGTACTTAATTATATAATGTACATAAGTATATAATGTACATAAGTATATAATGTACTGAAGTATATAATGTACTTAAGTATATAATGTACTTAATTATATAATGTACATAAGTATATAATGTACATAAGTAAATAATGTACTGAAGTATATAATGTACTGAAGTATATAATGTAAATAAGTAAATAATGTACTTAAGTATAAAATGTACTTAAGTATATAATGTACTGAAGTATATAATGTATTTAAGTATATAATGTACTTAATTAAATAATGTACTTAAGTATAAAATGTACTTAAGTATATAATGTACTGAAGTATATAATGTATTTAAGTATATAATGTACTTAATTAAATAACGTACTGAAGTAAATAATATACTGAAGTAAATTATGTACCTTAGTATATAATTTACTTAAGTATATAATGTACATAAGTATCAATGTACTGAAGTATATAATGTACTTCAGTATATAATGTAAATAAGTAAATAATGTACTTAAGTATATAATGTACATAAGTATATAATGTACTTAAGTAAATAATGTACTGATGTATATAACGCACTGAAGTATATATTGTAAATAAGTAAATAATGTACTGAAGTATATAATGTACCTTAGTATGTAATGTACTGAAGTATATAATGTACTTAAGTAAATAATGTACTGAAGTATATAATGTACTGAAGTATATAATGTACTTAATTAAATAACGTACTGAAGTAAATAATATACTGAAGTAAATAATGTACTTAAGTATATAACGTAGTTAGGTATATAATGTAAATAAGTAAAAAATGTACTAAAGTATATAATGTACATAAGTATATAATGTACTTAAGTAAATAATGTACTGATGTATATAACGCACTGAAGTATATATTGTAAATAAGTAAATAATGTACTGAAGTATATAATGTACCTTAGTATGTAATGTACTGAAGTATATAATGTACTTAAGTAAATAATGTACTGAAGTATATAATGTACTTAAGTAAATAATGTACCTTAGTATATAATGTACTGAAGTAAATAATGTACATAAGTATATAAAGTACATAAGTAAATAATGTACTGAAGTATATAATGTACTGAAGTATATAATGTAAATAAGTAAATAATGTACTTAAGTATATAATGTACTGAAGTATATAATGTACTTAAGTATATAATGTACTTAATTATATAATGTACATAAGTATATAATGTACATAAGTATATAATGTACTGAAGTATATAATGTACTTAAGTATATAATGTACTTAATTATATAATGTACATAAGTATATAATGTACATAAGTAAATAATGTACTGAAGTATATAATGTACTGAAGTATATAATGTAAATAAGTAAATAATGTACTTAAGTATAAAATGTACTTAAGTATATAATGTACTGAAGTATATAATGTATTTAAGTATATAATGTACTTAATTAAATAATGTACTTAAGTATAAAATGTACTTAAGTATATAATGTACTGAAGTATATAATGTATTTAAGTATATAATGTACTTAATTAAATAACGTACTGAAGTAAATAATATACTGAAGTAAATTATGTACCTTAGTATATAATTTACTTAAGTATATAATGTACATAAGTATCAATGTACTGAAGTAAATAATGTACTGAAGTATATAATGTACTTAAGTATATAATGTAAATAAGTAAATAATGTACTTAAGTATATAATGTACTTAAGTATATAATGTACTTAAGTAAATAATGTACTTAAGTATATTATGTACATAAGTAAATAATGTACTGAAGTAAATAATGTACTGAAGTAAATAATATACTGAAGTAAAAATGTACTGAAGTAAATAATGTACATAAGTATATAATGTACATAAGTAAATAATGTACTGAAGTATATAATGTACTGAAGTATATAATGTAAATAAGTAAATAATGTACTTAAGTATATAATGTACTGAAGTATATAATGTACTTAAGTATATAATGTACTTAATTATATAATGTACATAAGTATATAATGTACATAAGTATATAATGTACATAAGTATATAATGTACTGAAGTATATAATGTACTTAAGTATATAATGTACTTAATTATATAATGTACATAAGTATATAATGTACATAAGTAAATAATGTACTGAAGTATATAATGTACTGAAGTATATAATGTAAATAAGTAAATAATGTACTTAAGTATAAAATGTACTTAAGTATATAATGTATTTAAGTATATAATGTACTTAATTAAATAACGTACTGAAATAAATAATATACTGAAGTAAATAATGTACTTAAGTATATAATGTACTTAATTATATAATGTACATAAGTATATAATGTACATAAGTAAATAATGTACTGAAGTATATAATGTACTGAAGTATATAATGTAAATAAGTAAATAATGTACTTAAGTATAAAATGTACTTAAGTATATAATGTACTGAAGTATATAATGTATTTAAGTATATAATGTACTTCATTAAATAACGTACTGAAGTAAATAATATACTGAAGTAAATAATGTACCTTAGTATATAATGTACTGAAGTATATTATGTATTTAAGTATATAATGTACCTAATTAAATAACGTACTGAAGTAAATAATGTACCTCAGTATATAATGTACTTAATTATATAATGTACATAAGTATATAATGTACATAAGTAAATAATGTACTGAAGTATATAATGTACTGAAGTATATAATGTAAATAAGTAAATAATGTACTTAAGTATAAAATGTACTTAAGTATATAATGTACTGAAGTATATAATGTATTTAAGTATATAATGTACTTAATTAAATAACGTACTGAAGTAAATAATATACTGAAGTAAATAATGTACCTTAGTATATAATGTACTGAAGTATATAATGTACTTAAGTATATAACGTAGTTAGGTATATAATGTAAATAAGTAAATAATGTACTTAAGTATATAATGTACATAAGTATATAATGTACTTAAGTAAATAATATACTGATGTATATAACGCACTGAAGTATATATTGTAAATAAGAAAATAATGTACTGAAGTATATAATGTACCTTAGTATGTAATGTACTGAAGTATATAATGTACTTAAGTATATAATGTAAATAAGTAAATAATGTACTTAAGTATATAATGTACTTAAGTAAATATTGTACTTAAGTATATTATGTACATAAGTAAATAATGTACTGAAGTAAATAATGTACTGAAGTAAATAATGTACTGAAGTAAATAATATACTGAAGTAAATAATGTACTGAAGTAAATAATGTACATAAGTATATAATGTACATAAGTAAATAATGTACTGAAGTATATAATGTACTGAAGTATATAATGTACTGAAGTATATAATGTACTTAAGTATATAATGTACTTAATTATATAATGTACATAAGTATATAATGTACATAAGTATATAATGTACTGAAGTATATAATGTACTTAAGTATATAATGTACTTAATTATATAATGTACATAAGTATATAATGTACATAAGTAAATAATGTACTGAAGTATATAATGTACTGAAGTATATAATGTACTGAAGTATATAATGTAAATAAGTAATAATGTACTTAAGTATAAAATGTACTTAAGTATATAATGTACTGAAGTATATAATGTATTTAAGTATATAATGTACTTAATTAAATAACGTACTGAAGTAAATAATATACTGAAGTAAATAATGTACTTAAGTATATAATGTACTTAATTATATAATGTACATAAGTATATAATGTACATAAGTAAATAATGTACTGAAGTATATAATGTACTGTAGTATATAATGTAAATAAGTAAATAATGTACTTAAGTATAAAATGTACTTAAGTATATAATGTACTGAAGTATATAATGTATTTAAGTATATAATGTACTTCATTAAATAACGTACTGAAGTAAATAATATACTGAAGTAAATAATGTACCTTAGTATATAATGTACTTAATTAAATAACGTACTGAAGTAAATAATGTACCTCAGTATATAATGTACTTAATTATATAATGTAGATAAGTATATAATGTACATAAGTAAATAATGTACTGAAGTATATAATGTACTGAAGTATATAATGTAAATAAGTAAATAATGTACTTAAGTATAAAATGTACTTAAGTATATAATGTACTGAAGTATATAATGTATTTAAGTATATAATGTACTTAATTAAATAACGTACTGAAGTAAATAATATACTGAAGTAAATAATGTACCTTAGTATATAATGTACTGAAGTATATAATGTACTTAAGTATATAACGTAGTTAGGTATATAATGTAAATAAGTAAATAATGTACTTAAGTATATAATGTACATAAGTATATAATGTACTTAAGTAAATAATGTACTGATGTATATAACGCACTGAAGTATATATTGTAAATAAGTAAATAATGTACTAAAGTATATAATGTACCTTAGTATGTAATGTACTGAAGTATATAATGTACTTAAGTAAATAATGTACTGAAGTATATAATGTACTTAAGTAAATAATGTACCTTAGTATAAAATGTACTGAAGTATATAATGTACTTAAGTATATAATGTACTTAATTATATAATGTACATAAGTATATAATGTACATAAGTATATAATGTACTGAAGTATATAATGTACTTAAGTATATAATGTACTTAATTATATAATGTACATAAGTATATAATGTACATAAGTAAATAATGTACTGAAGTATATAATGTACTGAAGTATATAATGTAAATAAGTAAATAATGTACTTAAGTATAAAATGTACTTAAGTATATAATGTACTTAATTAAATAATGTATTTAAGTATATAATGTACTTAATTAAATAACGTACTGAAGTAAATAATATACTGAAGTAAATAATGTACTTAAGTATATAATGTACTTAATTATATAATGTACATAAGTATATAATGTACATAAGTAAATAATGTACTGAAGTACATAATGTACTGAAGTATATAATGTAAATAAGTAAATAATGTACTTAAGTATAAAATGTACTTAAGTATATAATGTACTGAAGTATATAATGTACTTAATTAAATAACGTACTGAAGTAAATAATGTACCTTAGTATATAATGTACTGAAGTATATAATGTACTTAAGTATATAACGTAGTTAGGTATATAATGTAAATAAGTAAATAATGTACTTAAGTATATAATGTACATAAGTATATAATGTACTTAAGTAAATAATGTACTGATGTATATAACGCACTGAAGTATATATTGTAAATAAGTAAATAATGTACTGAAGTATATAATGTACCTTAGTATGTAATGTACTGAAGTATATAATGTACTTAAGTAAATAATGTACTGAAGTATATAATGTACTTAAGAAAATAATGTACCTTAGTATATAATGTACTGAAGTATATAATGTACTTAAGTATATAATGTACTTAATTATATAATGTACATAAGTATATAATGTACATAAGTAAATAATGTACTAAAGTATATAATGTACTGAAGTATATAATGTAAATAAGTAAATAATGTACTTAAGTATAAAATGTACTTAAGTATATAATGTACTGAAGTATATAATGTATTTAAGTATATAATGTACTTAATTAAATAACGTACTGAAGTAAATAATATACTGAAGTAAATAATGTACCTTAGTATATAATGTACTGAAGTATATAATGTACTTAAGTATATAACGTAGTTAGGTATATAATGTAAATAAGTAAATAATGTACTTAAGTATATAATGTAAGTAAGTATATAATGTAAATAAGTAAATAATGTACTGAAGTATATAATGTACTGAAGTATATAATGTACTGAAGTATATAATGTACTTAAGTAAATAATGTACTTAAGTATATAATGTGCTTAAGTATATAATGTAAATAAGTAAATAATGTACTGAAGTAAATAATGTACTGAAGTATATAATGTACTGAAGTATATTTTGTATTTAAGTATATAATACTTAAGTAAATAATAGACTGAAGTAAAAAATGTATTGAAGTATATAATGTACTGAAGTATAGAATGTAAATAAGTAAATAATGTACTTAAGTATATAATGTACATAAGTAAATAATGTAGTTAAGTATATAATGTACATAAGTAAATAATGTACATAAGTAAATAATGTACTGAAGTATATAATGTACTGAATTATATAATGTACTGAAGTATATAATGTACTTAATTATATATGTGCATAAGTAAATAATGAACTGAAGTATATAATATACTGAAGTATATAAAGTACTTAAGTAAATAATGTAAGTTAGTAAATAATGTATTTTAGTATATAATGTAAATAAGTAAATAATGTACTTAAGTAAATAATGTACTGAAGTAAATAATGTACTGAAGTAAATAATATACTGAAGTAAATTATGTACCTTAGTATATAATTTACTTAAGTATATAATGTACATAAGTAAACAATGTACTGAAGTAAATAATGTACTGAAGTATATAATGTGCTTAAGTATATAATGTAAATAAGTAAATAATGTACTTAAGTATATAATGTACTTAAGTATATAATGTACTTAAGTAAATAATGTACTTAAGTATATTATGTACATAAGTAAATAATATACTGAAGTAAATAATGTACTGAAGTAAATAATGTACTGAAGTAAATAATATACTGAAGTAAATAATGTACTTAAGTAAATAATATACTGAAGTAAATAATGTACCTTAGTATATAATATACTTAAGTAAATAATGTACATAAGTAAATAATGTACTGAAGTAAATAATGTACTTAAGTATAAAATGTACTTAAGTATAAAATGTACTTAAGTATATAATGTACATAAGTATATAATGTACATAAGTAAATAATGTAATAAAGTATATAATGTACTGAAGTATATAATGTAAATAAGTAAATAATGTACATAAGTATATAATGTACATAAGTATATAATGTACTGAAGTATATAATGTACTTAAGTATATAATTTACTTAATTATATAATGTACATAAGTATATAATGTACATAAGTAAATAATGTACTGAAGTATATAATGTAAATAAGTAAATAATGTACTTAAGTATAAAATGTACTAAAGTATATAATGTACTGAAGTATATAATGTATTTAAGTATATAATGTACTTAATTAAATAACGTACTGAAGTAAATAATATACTGAAGTAAATAATGTACTTAAGTATATAATGTACTTAATTATATAATGTACATAAGTATATAATGTACATAAGTAAATAATGTACTGAAGTATATAATGTACTGAAGTATATAATGTACTGAAGTATATAATGTAAATAAGTAAATAATGTACTTAAGTATAAAATGTACTTAAGTATATAATGTACTGAAGTATATAATGTATTTAAGTATATAATGTACTTAATTAAATAACGTACTGAAGTAAATAATATACTGAAGTAAATAATGTACCTTAGTATATAATGTACTGAAGTATATAATGTATTTAAGTATATAATGTACTTAATTAAATAACGTACTGAAGTAAATAATATACTGAAGTAAATGATGTACCTCAGTATATAATGTACTTAATTATATAATGTACATAAGTATATAATGTACATAAGTAAATAATGTACTGAAGTATATAATGTACTGAAGTATATAATGTAAATAAGTAAATAATGTACTTAAGTATAAAATGTACTTAAGTATATAATGTACTGAAGTATATAATGTATTTAAGTATATAATGTACTTAATTAAATAACGTAATGAAGTAAATAATATACTGAAGTAAATAATGTACCTTAGTATATAATGTACTGAAGTATATAATGTACTTAAGTATATAACGTAGTTAGGTATATAATGTAAATAAGTAAATAATGTACTTAAGTATATAATGTAAGTAAGTATATAATGTAAATAAGTAAATAAGTAAATAATGTACTGAAGTATATAATGTACTGAAGTATATAATGTACTGAAGTATATAATGTACTTAAGTAAATAATGTACTTAAGTATATAATGTGCTTAAGTATATAATGTAAATAAGTAAATAATGTACTGAAGTAAATAATGTACTGAAGTATATAATGTACTGAAGTATATTTTGTATTTAAGTATATAATACTTAAGTAAATAATGTACTGAAGTAAAAAATGTATTGAAGTATATAATGTACTGAAGTATAGAATGTAAATAAGTAAATAATGTACTTAAGTATATAATGTACATAAGTAAATAATTTACTGAAGAATATAATGTACTTAAGTAAACAATGTACTGAAGTAAATAATGTACTGAAGTATGTAATGTACTTAAGTAAATAATGTAAATAATGTACTGAAGTAAATAATGTACTGAAGTATATAATGTACTGAAGTATATAATGTAAGTAAGTATATAATGTAAATAAGTATAAAATAAAAATAAAATAATGTACATAAGTAAATAATGTACTGAAGTATATAATGTACTGAAGTATATAATGTACTGAAGTATATAATGTACTTAAGTATATAATGTGCATTAGTAAATAATGAACTGAAGTATATAATATACTGAAGTATATAAAGTACTTAAGTAAATAATGTTAGTTAGTAAATAATGTATTTTAGTATATAATGTAAATAAGTAAATAATGTTAAGTAAATAATGTACCTTAGTATATAATTTACTTAAGTATATAATGTACATAAGTAAACAATGTACTGAAGTAAATAATGTACTGAAGTATATAATGTACTTAAGTATATAATGTAAATAAGTAAATAATGTACTTAAGTATATAATGTACTTAAGTATATAATGTACTTAAGTAAATAATGTACTTAAGTATATAATGTTAAAAGTAATTAATGTACTGAAGTAAATAATGTACTTAAGTATATAATGTACATAAGTAATTAATGTATTGAAGTATATAATGTACTGAAGTATATAATGTACTTAAGTAAATAATGTACTAAAGTATATAATGTGCTTAAGTATATAATGTAAATAATGTACTGAAGTAAATAATGTACTGAAGTATATAATGTACTGAAGTATATAATGTAAGTAAGTATATAATGTAAATAAGTATATAATGAACTAAAGTATATAATGTACTTAAGTAAATAATGTACATAAGTATATAATGTACATAAGTATATAATGTACTTAAGTAAATAATGTACTGATGTATATAACGCACTGAAGTATATATTGTAAATAAGTAAATAATGTACTGAAGTATATAATGTACCTTAGTATGTAATGTACTGAAGTATATAATGTACTTAAGTAAATAATGTACTGAAGTATATAATGTACTTAAGAAAATAATGTACCTTAGTATATAATGTACTGAAGTATATAATGTACTTAAGTATATAATGTACTTAATTATATAATGTACATAAGTATATAATGTACATAAGTAAATAATGTACTAAAGTATATAATGTACTGAAGTATATAATGTAAATAAGTAAATAATGTACTTAAGTATAAAATGTACTTAAGTATATAATGTACTGAAGTATATAATGTATTTAAGTATATAATGTACTTAATTAAATAACGTACTGAAGTAAATAATATACTGAAGTAAATAATGTACCTTAGTATATAATGTACTGAAGTATATAATGTACTTAAGTATATAACGTAGTTAGGTATATAATGTAAATAAGTAAATAATGTACTTAAGTATATAATGTAAGTAAGTATATAATGTAAATAAGTAAATAATGTACTGAAGTATATAATGTACTGAAGTATATAATGTACTGAAGTATATAATGTACTTAAGTAAATAATGTACTTAAGTATATAATGTGCTTAAGTATATAATGTAAATAAGTAAATAATGTACTGAAGTAAATAATGTACTGAAGTATATAATGTACTGAAGTATATTTTGTATTTAAGTATATAATACTTAAGTAAATAATAGACTGAAGTAAAAAATGTATTGAAGTATATAATGTACTGAAGTATAGAATGTAAATAAGTAAATAATGTACTTAAGTATATAATGTACATAAGTAAATAATGTAGTTAAGTATATAATGTACATAAGTAAATAATGTACATAAGTAAATAATGTACTGAAGTATATAATGTACTGAATTATATAATGTACTGAAGTATATAATGTACTTAATTATATATGTGCATAAGTAAATAATGAACTGAAGTATATAATATACTGAAGTATATAAAGTACTTAAGTAAATAATGTAAGTTAGTAAATAATGTATTTTAGTATATAATGTAAATAAGTAAATAATGTACTTAAGTAAATAATGTACTGAAGTAAATAATGTACTGAAGTAAATAATATACTGAAGTAAATTATGTACCTTAGTATATAATTTACTTAAGTATATAATGTACATAAGTAAACAATGTACTGAAGTAAATAATGTACTGAAGTATATAATGTGCTTAAGTATATAATGTAAATAAGTAAATAATGTACTTAAGTATATAATGTACTTAAGTATATAATGTACTTAAGTAAATAATGTACTTAAGTATATTATGTACATAAGTAAATAATATACTGAAGTAAATAATGTACTGAAGTAAATAATGTACTGAAGTAAATAATATACTGAAGTAAATAATGTACTTAAGTAAATAATATACTGAAGTAAATAATGTACCTTAGTATATAATATACTTAAGTAAATAAAGTACATAAGTAAATAATGTACTGAAGTAAATAATGTACTTAAGTATAAAATGTACTTAAGTATAAAATGTACTTAAGTATATAATGTACATAAGTATATAATGTACATAAGTAAATAATGTAATAAAGTATATAATGTACTGAAGTATATAATGTAAATAAATAAATAATGTACATAAGTATATAATGTACATAAGTATATAATGTACTGAAGTATATAATGTACTTAAGTATATAATTTACTTAATTATATAATGTACATAAGTATATAATGTACATAAGTAAATAATGTACTGAAGTATATAATGTAAATAAGTAAATAATGTACTTAAGTATAAAATGTACTAAAGTATATAATGTACTGAAGTATATAATGTATTTAAGTATATAATGTACTTAATTAAATAACGTACTGAAGTAAATAATATACTGAAGTAAATAATGTACTTAAGTATATAATGTACTTAATTATATAATGTACATAAGTATATAATGTACATAAGTAAATAATGTACTGAAGTATATAATGTACTGAAGTATATAATGTACTGAAGTATATAATGTAAATAAGTAAATAATGTACTTAAGTATAAAATGTACTTAAGTATATAATGTACTGAAGTATATAATGTATTTAAGTATATAATGTACTTAATTAAATAACGTACTGAAGTAAATAATATACTGAAGTAAATAATGTACCTTAGTATATAATGTACTGAAGTATATAATGTATTTAAGTATATAATGTACTTAATTAAATAACGTACTGAAGTAAATAATATACTGAAGTAAATGATGTACCTCAGTATATAATGTACTTAATTATATAATGTACATAAGTATATAATGTACATAAGTAAATAATGTACTGAAGTATATAATGTACTGAAGTATATAATGTAAATAAGTAAATAATGTACTTAAGTATAAAATGTACTTAAGTATATAATGTACTGAAGTATATAATGTATTTAAGTATATAATGTACTTAATTAAATAACGTAATGAAGTAAATAATATACTGAAGTAAATAATGTACCTTAGTATATAATGTACTGAAGTATATAATGTACTTAAGTATATAACGTAGTTAGGTATATAATGTAAATAAGTAAATAATGTACTTAAGTATATAATGTAAGTAAGTATATAATGTAAATAAGTAAATAAGTAAATAATGTACTGAAGTATATAATGTACTGAAGTATATAATGTACTGAAGTATATAATGTACTTAAGTAAATAATGTACTTAAGTATATAATGTGCTTAAGTATATAATGTAAATAAGTAAATAATGTACTGAAGTAAATAATGTACTGAAGTATATAATGTACTGAAGTATATTTTGTATTTAAGTATATAATACTTAAGTAAATAATGTACTGAAGTAAAAAATGTATTGAAGTATATAATGTACTGAAGTATAGAATGTAAATAAGTAAATAATGTACTTAAGTATATAATGTACATAAGTAAATAATTTACTGAAGAATATAATGTACTTAAGTAAACAATGTACTGAAGTAAATAATGTACTGAAGTATGTAATGTACTTAAGTAAATAATGTAAATAATGTACTGAAGTAAATAATGTACTGAAGTATATAATGTACTGAAGTATATAATGTAAGTAAGTATATAATGTAAATAAGTATAAAATAAAATAAAAATAAAATAATGTACATAAGTAAATAATGTACTGAAGTATATAATGTACTGAAGTATATAATGTACTGAAGTATATAATGTACTTAAGTATATAATGTGCATTAGTAAATAATGAACTGAAGTATATAATATACTGAAGTATATAAAGTACTTAAGTAAATAATGTTAGTTAGTAAATAATGTATTTTAGTATATAATGTAAATAAGTAAATAATGTTAAGTAAATAATGTACCTTAGTATATAATTTACTTAAGTATATAATGTACATAAGTAAACAATGTACTGAAGTAAATAATGTACTGAAGTATATAATGTACTTAAGTATATAATGTAAATAAGTAAATAATGTACTTAAGTATATAATGTACTTAAGTATATAATGTACTTAAGTAAATAATGTACTTAAGTATATAATGTTAAAAGTAATTAATGTACTGAAGTAAATAATGTACTTAAGTATATAATGTACATAAGTAATTAATGTATTGAAGTATATAATGTACTGAAGTATATAATGTACTTAAGTAAATAATGTACTAAAGTATATAATGTGCTTAAGTATATAATGTAAATAATGTACTGAAGTAAATAATGTACTGAAGTATATAATGTACTGAAGTATATAATGTAAGTAAGTATATAATGTAAATAAGTATATAATGAACTAAAGTATATAATGTACTTAAGTAAATAATGTACATAAGTAGATTATGTACATAAGTAAATAATGTACTTAAGTATATTATGTACATAAGTAAATAATGTACTGAAGTAAATAATGTACTTAAGTATATAATGTACATAAGTAAATAATGTACTGAAGTATATAATGTACTGAAGTATATAAATTACTTAAGTATATAATGTACTGAAGTATATAATGTACTTAAGTAAATAATGTACTGAAGTATATAATGCACTGAAGTATATAATGTACTTAAGTAAATAATGTACTGAAGTATATAATGTACTGAAGTATATAATCGACTTAAGTAAATAATGTACTGAAGTATATAATGCACTGAAGTATATAATGTAAATAAGTAAATAATGTACTTAAGTATATAATGTACAAAAGTAATTAATGTACTGAAGTAAATAATGTACTTAAGTATATAATGTACATAAGTAATTAATGTACTGAAGTATATAATGTACTGAAGTATATAATGTACTTAAGTAAATAATGTACTAAAGTATATAATGTGCTTAAGTATATAATGTAAATAATGTACTGAAGTAAATAATGTACTGAAGTATATAATGTACTGAAGTATATAATGTAAGTAAGTATATAATGTAAATAAGTATATAATGAACTAAAGTATAAAATGTACTTAAGTATATAATGTACATAAGTATATAATGTACTTAAGTATATTATGTATTTAAGTAAATAATGTACTGAAGTAAATAATGTACTGAAGTAAATAATGTACTGAAGTATATAATGTATTTAAGTATATAATGAACTTAAGTAAATAATGTACTTAAGTAAATAATGTACTAAAGTATATAATGTGCTCAAGTATATAATGTAATTAAGTAAATAATGTACTGAAGTATATAATGTAAGTATATAATGAACTGAAGTATAAAATGTACTTAAGTATATAATGTAAGTAAGTAAATAATGTATTTAAGTATATAATGTACATAAGTAAATAATATAACCAAAATGTTAGGGGATTGCGGACCAAGACGGACACTTTTTCCAGAAATATTTTATTGAATGGTTACGACATAATTACAGTGACGGAAACTTGGTTGCTTGATAGTGTTTCGGACACGGAACTTTTTCACACAAGATACTCTGTATGGCGTCGTGATCGTGATTACAAGCAAATGTGTCAGACAAGGGGAGGTGGTGTAGCTGTGGCTACTAGAAAGAGCCTGAATGTTGAATGTAGGTCGGATTGGCAATCCTCAGCTGAAGACCTCTGGGTTTCAGTCACTTATCACAACAAAAATCGTAACACTTCGCGTATTCATATTTGCACTATATATCTCTGTGCGGAGAATAAAAGTAATTCATTTGATCAACAATTGGATAACTTTTTGATCAATCTTGAAAAATTAACTAATGAACATCCTAATGATATGTTCTTAATTTTAGGTGATTTTAACATGAGTTCCATTCGATGGAATGAAACTGAAGAGGGCCTTCAAGCTTATAATTTAAATGATAATAATTCAAGGAACTTTATTGATACATTAAGTTTATGTAACCTTAATCAATTTAACAATATTAAAAATAACTTCGGTCGCATATTGGACTTAGTCTTATCGAATGATTCAGTGACTGTTTTACATTGTGATGACCCTCTAGTACCTGAAGATCCATACCATAAGGCCCTTTGTATCAATTTACCGTTCTTTTCCATCCAGACACTTCCATTGTCATCTAGAACTATGTATGCATATAGAAGAGGTAACTTTTCTCAGATTAATGAAGCCTTATCGAATTATGACTGGGATACTCATGACATGGATTATGCATGTCGGGGATCTTGAATCTGTTGTCAAATCGTTCTATAAAATTTTGTATGAACTGCGAGATAGATTTGTTCCCTTAATCAAAAATAAAAGCAATAAATATCCATCCTGGTATAGTATTCCACTTATTAAAGCAATTAAAGAGAAATACAAACATTTAGTTAAATATCGTACGTATAAAAACCTAGAAGACAGGCTTTCATTCGATATATTAAGAACCAGAGTCAAACTACTTGAAGATAACTGTTACTCATATTACATTAATTCACTTGAAGAGTCTCTCACGAAAGATTCTCAATTATTCTGGTCACATGTTAAGCGTAGTATTGCCAAACGTGCAACTAGCTTCTATCCTAAGTCTATGACTTATTCCCATTCTAAATCTGACACTGGAACAGGTATATGTGAACTCTTTTTATCATACTTTCATTCAACCTATCAACAAGTAACTTCTTCATCTTCGCATGTGCAGCCAGGAGATTCTATTACAACTGACATTTATACAATTGAATTCATTCCCCAAGTTATAGAAAAAGCCCTAAAATCTTTAAAACCTAATAAATCAGCTGGCCCAGATGAAATTCCTGCCATTTTTCTGATTAGTTGTGCGCATAGTTTATTAGTTCCCCTTTCTATTCTTTTTCGGAGGTCTATATCTGAAGGATATATGCCTTCTCTTTGGAAATCTGCTTATATTACCCCTATTCACAAGAATGGCCCAAGAAATATGGTAGAGAATTATCGCCCAATCTCTAAACTTTGCCTTGTGGCCAAAGTTTTGGAACGTATTGTATATAATCAATGCTATAATGTCCTAAAGTCGCAATTTAGTCAGAACCAACATGGTTTCTTAAAGGGTAGATCTACGGTCACAAACTTGGCACTATTCTTAGATTTTCTTACTGATAAGTTAGATAGTCGTGACCAAGTTGATGCTGTATATACTGACTATAGCATAGCTTTTGACAGGATTGACCACATCTTGCTTCTAAAAAAACTGGCCTCCCTTGGGATCAGAGGAGATTTGTTTCGCTGGTTTTCTTCTTATATTAATAACAGACTTCAAACAGTTGTGTTAAATGGTTTTAAATCAAATTGGATGGCAGTACCGTCGGGTGTGCCCCAAGGGTCCTTGTTGGGACCCTTTTTATTCACTATTTTTATTCATGATATCGATCTCTGCTTTATACATTCAAAATTTTTACTTTTTGCTGATGAATTGAAGGTATTTCGTACAGTCAATAATGTTAAAGATGCGGAACTATTACAAGCTGACTTGTTTAGATTAGATGATTACTGCATTGAAAATAAACTTGATCTTAATGTCTCTAAGTGTAACTCTATATCTTTTACTAGGAAAAGGGAACCTTTTCTCTATGACTACATTTTAAAACATCAAAACCTTAACAGAACTGATATTATAAGAGATCTCGGGGTACTCCTCGACACTAAACTAATTTTTGATTATCATATAGATGCTACTGTGACCAAAGCATTTAAAGCTTTAGGTTTTATTATACGTGTTAGTAAACCATTCAAAAAAATGAAAACCATCAAAATCCTCTACTGTTCACTGGTCCGTAGTCAACTAGAGTATGCTTGCCAAATATGGAATCCTGCGTATCACATTTATATCAATAAATTAGAAAGTATTCAAAAGAAATTTATTAGATTCCTTAAGCACAAATTTCACCTTCCTAAAACTTCCTACGAAATATCATGTTCGGATTTATACCTTGTACCCCTTCATACACGTAGAAACATTGCCGACGTTTGTCTCTTACTTAACATTGTTAGAGGGTCAATAGATAGTCCGGAATTACTTACTAAGTTAGATTTATTTGTACCCTCGCGATTACCTAGGCATAAAAAGATTCTGCACGTACCCTTAACTAAAACTAAGAATAGATTTAATTACTTTATAATCCGTGTCTCTCGCCTTCTTAATTCTGTTTACAATGACCCCGAAATTGACTTATTTTATGGTAATATGAATAGTGTACGTCGCAACTTAGTAGATAAACTGTTGCATGCTAGGTAAACTTAACACTTTGTTTTAGTTTGCTGCGTTTTTGCTGGGTTCTATCAGGTACCCTTGTTTATATAAGACTTATCTGTGGAAATCTGTTATTAGTTTTAAGTCAATCAATCTGTTAACTAGTTAGTATCTACAACTGTTGGTTTTCCAATTAAAGAAAAAATAAAAATAAAATAAAATATACTGAAGTATATAATGTACTGAAGTAAATAATGTAAGTTAGTAAATAATGTACTGAAGTATATAATGTACTTAAGTAAATAATGTACTGAAGTATATAATGTACTTAAGTAAATAATGTAAGTTAGTAAATAATGTATTTAAGTATATAATGTACATAAGTAAATAATATACTGAAGTATATAATGTACTGAAGTAAATAATGTAAGTTAATAATGTAAGTTAGTAAATAATGTACTGAAGTAAATAATATACTGAAGTAAATAATGTACCTTAGTATATAATTTACTTAAGTATATAATGTACATAAGTAATTAATGTATTGAAGTATATAATGTACCTTAGTATATAATGTACTGAAGTATATAATGTACTTAAGTAAATAATGTACTGAAGTATATAATGTACTTAAGTAAATAATGTACCTTAGTATATAATGTACTGAAGTATATAATGTACTTAAGTATATAATATACTTCAGTATATAATGTACATAAGTAAATAATGTACTGAAGTATATAATGTACTGAAGTATATAATGTACTTAAGTATATAATGTACAAAGTAAATAATGTACTGAAGTATATAATGTACATAAGTATATAATGTACTTAAGTAAATAATGTACTGATGTATATAACTCACTGAAGTATATATTGTAAATAAGTAAATAATGTACTGAAGTATATAATGTACCTTAGTATGTAATGTACTGAAGTATATAATGTACTTAAGTATATAATGTGCTCAAGTATATAATGTAATTAAGTAAATAATGTACTGAAGTATATAATGTAAGTATATAATGTAAATAAGTATATAATGAACTGAAGTATAAAATGTACTTAAGTATATAATGTAAGTAAGTATATAATGTAAATAAGTAAATACTGTACTTAAGTATATAATGTACATAAGTAAATAATGTACTGAAGTATATAATGTACTTAAGTATCTTATGTATTTAAGTAAATAATACTTAAGTAAATAATGTACTGAAGTAAATAATGTAGTTAAGTATATAATGTACATAAGTAAATAATGTACATAAGTAAATAATGTACTGTAGTATATAATGTACTGAATTATATAATGTACTGAAGTATATAATGTACTTAATTATATAATGTGCATAAGTAAATAATGAACTGAAGTATATAATATACTGAAGTATATAAAGTACTTAAGTAAATAATGTAAGTTAGTAAATAATGTATTTTAGTATATAATGTAAATAAGTAAATAATGTACTTAAGTAAATAATGTACTGAAGTAAATAATGTACTGAAGTAAATAATATACTGAAGTAAATAATGTACCTTAGTATATAATTTACTTAAGTATATAATGTACATAAGTAAACAATGTACTGAAGTAAATAATGTACTGAAGTATATAATGTACTTAAGTATATAATGTACTGAAGTATATAATGTAAATAAGTAAATAATGTACTTAAGTATAAAATGTACTTAAGTATATAATGTACTGAAGTATATAATGTATTTAAGTATATAATGTACTTAATTAAATAACGTACTGAAGTAAACAATATACTGAAGTAAATAATGTACTTAAGTATATAATGTACTTAATTATATAATGTACATAAGTATATAATGTACATAAGTAAATAATGTACTGAAGTATATAATGTACTGAAGTATATAATGTAAATAAGTAAATAATGTACTTAAGTATATAATGTACTTAATTAAATAACGTACTGAAGTAAATAATATACTGAAGTAAATAATGTACCTTAGTATATAATGTACTGAAGTATATAATGTATTTAAGTATATAATGTACTTAATTAAATAACGTACTGAAGTAAATAATATACTGGAGTAAATAATGTACCTCAGTATATAATGTACTTAATTATATAATGTACATAAGTATATAATGTACATAAGTAAATAATGTACTGAAGTATATAATGTACTGAAGTATATAATGTAAATAAGTAAATAATGTACTTAAGTATAAAATGTACTTAAGTATATAATGTACTGAAGTAAATAATGTACCTTAGTATATAATGTAAATAAGTAAATAATGTACTTAAGTATATAATGTACATAAATATATAATGTAATTAAGTAAATAATGTACTGATGTATATAACGCACTGAAGTATATATTGTAAATAAGTAAATAATGTACTGAAGTATATAATGTACCTTAGTATGTAATGTACTGAAGTATATAATGTACTTAAGTAAATAGTGTACTGAAGTATATAATGTACTTAAGTAAATAATGTACCTTAGTATATAATGTACTGAAGTATATAATGTACTTAAGTATATAATGTACATAAGTATATAATGTACATAAGTAAATAATGTACTGAAGTAAATAATGTACCTTAGTATATAATGTACTGAAGTATATAATGTACATAAGTAAATAATGTACTGAAGTATATAATGTACTGAAGTATATAATGTAAATAAGTAAATAATGTACTTAAGTATAAAATGTACTTAAGTATATAATGTACTGAAGTATATAATGTATTTAAGTATATAATATACTGAAGTATATAATGTACTTAAGTAAATAATGTACTTAAGTATATAATGTGCTTAAGTATATAATGTAAATAAGTAAATAATGTACTGAAGTAAATAATGTACTGAAGTAAATAATGTACTGAAGTATATAATGTACTGAAGTATATTTTGTTTTTAAGTATATAATACTTAAGTAAATAATGTACTGAAGTAAATAATGTATTGAAGTATATAATGTACTGAAGTATAGAATGTAAATAAGTAAATAATGTACTTAAGTATATAATGTACATAAGTAAATAATGTACTGAAGAATATAATGTACTTAAGTAAACAATGTACTGAAGTAAATAATGTAGTGAAGTATGTAATGTACTTAAGTAAATAATGTTTTTAAGTATATAATATTTTAAGTATATAATGAACTTAAGTAAATAATGTACTGAAGTAAATAATATACTGAAGTAAATAATGTACTGAAGTATATAATGTACTGAAGTATATAATGTACTTAAGTAAATAATGTAAGTTAGTAAATAATGTATTTAAGTATATAATGTACATAAGTAAATAATATACTGAAGTATATAATGTACTGAAGTATATAATGTACTTAAGTATATAATGTAAATAAGTAAATAATATAAAATATTTAATAATTATATAATGTTCATAAGTAAATAATGTACTGAAGTATATAATGTACTGAAGTATATAATGTACTTAAGTATATAATGTACTTAAGTATATAATGTACATAAGTAAATAATGTACTTAAGTAAATAATGTACTGAAGTACATAATGTACTTAAGTAAATAATGTACTGAAGTATATAATGTACTTAAGTATATAATGTAGTTAAGTATAAAATGTAAATAAGTAAATAATGTACTTAAGTATATAATGTACATAAGTAAATAATGTACTGAAGTATATAATGTATTTAAGTATATAATGTATTTAAGTATATTATGTTCTTAAGTAAATAATGTTCTGAAGTAAATTATGTACCTTAGTATATAATGTAAGTAAGTATATAATGTAAATAAGTAAATAATGTACTTATGTATATAATGTACATAAGCAAATAATGTACTGAAGTATATAATGTACCTTAGTATATAATGTACTGAAGTATATAATGTACTTAAGTAAATAATGTACTGAAGTATATAATGTACTTAAGTAAATAATGTACTGAAGTAAATAATGTACTTAAGTAAATAATGTACTGAAGTAAATAATGTGCCTTAGTATATAATGTACTGAAGTATATAATGTACTTAAGTAAATAATGTTTTTAAGTATATAATGTATTTAAGTATATAATGAACTTAAGTAAATAATTTACTGAAGTAAATAATGTACTTAAGTAAATAATATACTGAAGTATATAATGTACTGAAGTATATAATGTACTTAAGTATATAATGTAAATAAGTAAATAATATAAAATATTTAATAATTATATAATGTACATAAGTAAATAATGTACTGAATAATGTACTTAAGTTAATAATGTACTTAGGTAAATAATGTACTGAAGTATATAATGTACTGAAGTATATAATGTACTTTAGTATATAATGTACTTAAGTAAATAATGTACTGAAGTTTATAATGTACTTAAGTATATAATGTAAGTATTACGTACGTTACGTTAATGAAACTCGTGTTGGATGACAACTACTTTATTATCAAAATACCCACAACACCTCCCCCATTAATATGTAGTTATTAAAGAGTAATTAGTTAAGGCAGCAACCCTGCTTTCTGCGTCCAAGGCCGTGGGTTCGATTCCTATATCTGGATAAACGTTTGTGTGATTTACATGAATGTTTTTCAGTGTCTGATGATGATGAATCATTAAGGAAAGCCTTGTGAGGAAACTTGCATGCCTGAGAGTTCTCCACGGTAATAATAAATAATAATAAATATAATACGGCAATACACACATACACAGGGCACGGGTCTCCTCTCAGAAGAAGAAGAAGTACCACAGGGAAGAAGAAGTATCTCAGTATGAGAAGTGTTTATGCCGTGAGATACCACGCTAGCCTAGTACTGATTGGTAGATTTCACATGTCATTATGGAGAACTCTATGCCACGCTGGTTACCTCGCGATGTATTCCTCCACCGTTAAAGCAAGTCATATTTGAGTAATAATAATAAAAAATAAATATACTACGACAATACACACATCGCCGTCTAGCCCCAAATTAAGCGTAGCTTGTGTTATGGGTACTAAGATGACTGATGAATATTTTTGTGAGTAATGTACATAAAAATTAATAAACATAAATTGCATATACGCACATTACTCCGAACTCGGCCCCCTAAAAGAGAAGCCGAAATACTAAGTGTAGTAAGTCTGTAATGCGTTGTTAATGATGATATTATCGGCATAACGTGCTTTTAAAGGCACGTGGGTGGACCACACCGAATTTCCTAACTCCGACACCAAAAAAGCACTTATGTATTCCTAACTGGGTCATTAAATTAAAGAAAAACAAAAAAATATAGAATCCACGCATTCCTTATCTACATATATATGTAAATAGTAACATTCTACATATAGAATCTTAAGAATATTATAACTACCGATCAATATTTTAAGTACCTTGATCTATGATAAAAAAAATAATCGGCCCGCATTCTTATCTAATATATTGTGTCATATCATATTGTATTACAACATTCTATTAATGACTGAGCAATTGGATAAAAAGTGTCATTGAATATTTCGGACTCAAATACGCCGACCATAACGGCGCACTGGTATTATACCTAAGTGGTATCCCGGATTCGATGCCCAACTGCTCAGCTAGCGTGGGCAGGAGACATTTTTCTCCCTGGGTAAAGGATACAATTTTATCTTCTCCCACAGCTTTATCAACTGTCCTAGCAAGAAAATATATCCAAATAATATTACATTACACGTGTATTTCAATAATTTTTTGTGTTTCGGGAAAACGCCCAAATATCCTACAACAGATGCTGATAGAGACAATTAACCCAATCCAAGCTAAGATCTAACCAGGGCCATTATCTTCAGAAATGATGGAACAACCATAGAGAGATAGTTGTAATAATAATAGTGGGTAAACGAATCGTATACAATGCGGGTACGAATCGCTTACTCCGGCGAAACTACGCAGCTTACAGCACCATCTCAATCCCATCTTTTTTTTTTTGCAGGATATACTTTGATATACTTTAAGAGTATAGCAGGCGAAGGATTGTAGGCGGTGTAATTAATAAGTCTGGCCCAAAGTAAACCTAACTTTATATTTAAGAAATGTTTATCGTATGGCAATTACAATTTATAACAAATTACCAAAAACTTTATTGACATACCTCTGCCTAAATTTAAGATTAAAATTACTGAATGGCATATGCCTCGTCAGTTTCATTCAGTAGACATAGAATATTATACAATACTCAAATAATAAACCCCTTAATATTGCTGAAACTAAACCTATTTTTTTATCATTAACTAATAAATAAAATAAATATATTACGACAACACACTACTCTTCGGTTATGTGTACTAAGATAACTGATGAATATATTTATGAATAATAAGCATAAATTCTTATGATATACAAATAAACACCCAGACACTGAAAACATTCATGTTCATCACACAAACATTTTCCAGTTGTAACCCAGGAACCCACAGCTTTGACTCAGAAAGCAGGTTCGCTGCCCACTGCGCCAATCGGACATCAAGACATTACAGAAAAAGTTATCATGCAACCTATTTATCGAATGATAAAAGAGCTGCTAATTGTATCTTCTAAAAACTATGCACAATAAATGGCGGCAAAATCTGTGAAGGTACATAAGTGAGGCTACATAAAAGTAACCAACTGCATAGAGAAACTGTCTTTTTTTCCAATTCAGTTGAAAAGGATAAAATATTGTCTATTTCTTACAACAAACAATTACAACATACGTACAGCTGACTGCAGAGTATCTAGTTCAATCGATTTCAAGCTTCATTGATTTATAGGTCACTGCGATCAAATATTTCGCAAAAGATTTTGCACAACTGTACATACATGTTTTATCAAATATAACAATAACTTAAAATCTATTAGAAGTTTTCTAATTGCTTTACGTTATGTTATGATTATTTACAACTAACTTTTTTAAAGAAAAATTCACTGTATTTACCTCTCCGCTCGGAATACTCTTAACTTTGTGCGAACCGATCACAGATAAATCAACCGACATCGTTACTTTATAATTTGATATTTAATAATGCCGAACACTTAGCAATATTCGAGAATAAAATTATAACTGTAGTGAAACAGCGACAAGCTTTATGCGTAAAATGAGAATTTTAAACTGAACTAAAATGAGTATTTATTTAAATCAGCTGTCAAAATCCTAATAATTAGGGATGTAACATCAGATCTACTAATAAAAGAATCGATTTCTGTTTAAATTTTTTGTCGATATAGGGAATCGATACCTCACGATAGCAAATCGAGATATGTATTTTTAGTTTCGTTTAAACTAAACTAAAATAAATAATTGAAACGAAATAATTAGAGAATGTAAAGAGATTAAAGATTTAACTGGATTATTCAAAACACATGAGATGCCTTTGTGCTCCGTTTCTTCATCTCTTTATAATGGTTTTAATTTTTTTAAAGAGTTATGTTTGTCATGTGTGCTCTCATTTAGTTTTTTTATTTCTGTAATTAAGATCGCTCTAGTTAATAAATAAATGAATATTCGTCATCAGTGTCAGCAAAAAATATTTATATAATTGTGTTGCTTATAAGGACTAATTGGTAAGTAAAGTAATCGCTTTTATTTTTCTACTTTAATGCTATTTGAAATGATAGAAAGTTTTAATCAAGCCGCTTGTTACAGACAAACCAATCATTTTTCAGTTTAACCCCCGTGATCTTATTGTAAATAAGATGATTTTAGAGACCTTGATATTTTTCTTCTCATTCTTTGAGATTAACATAAAAAATCAATGTCTGAAATCTAGATATTTTATGTATCTTTTATGTATATGATTTAAAAGTCAATAATTTCAAAAAAAGTTATTCCTAAATCAAACGAACATCGAACATTGCAATCTCTAGTTCAAAAAGTTTTAATGCCCGAACTTAATAATCCTATAGGATAGTCTCATACTATAATAGTCAGAAATTTTCAGTTGACAAATTGAATTGATTCTCCGTTCATTTTAATTTGACACATAAACTGATTGGTGACTTTGGAGTATTTAGTATTTCACGACGTATCGATGTTATAAATATCGCGCATAATAATCGATGTATCAAACAAAAAATATCGATGTATCGATACATAGATATCGTTCTACAATCTTGATTTTGGCATTTCTATTTTCTTGTGTCACTTGTTAGCCGCGTGTTCGTGTGGTTCACTAATTTTCTTGCAATTTTCCTCGAAAACTGAAAGGTATGTTTTTTGTTTGTTTTATTGTACTGTAAGAATGGAAACAGTTTCTGTATATTTTGTACACAAATTAGTTGCACTAGGGCAGATTTGCATGTATAGTGTAATCATAAAGATGACCTTGAATTCTCTGTCTTAGAACTTCATCGATTTTTTTATTCCGTACCCTTACTCAGTTCTACGAATCTATTATAGTGGTGAATATTGTATATCTTGTTATTGCAGCAAAGAATTAAGGGGCGTGCATGTAACCATGTCAACCATTACTCAGTAAACAGAAAGTTGACTGTACTAGGAAAGCATACCTACTTTAAAGGTAGTAATTTATATAGAGATAATGATCGGTACATACTATATAGACCGAAACATGCGTCATTATAAATGAACTCACTAGAAATTATTGTTTTCATGATGCAGCTTTTAAGAAGCTACCTAATGAAGCATTCATTTCAACATAAGTTGTTGATTTTTTGGAACAAAAAGACTTGTTGGAGCATGAAAGCAAATGAAGCCTCTAAATTTATTTAAATTTTTTTACTACTGGGACAGTATCAAAAGCTTATTTATATTATGACAAAAAAGCTTCATTTGCTATATTGTTAAGATCTTAACAATTATTCATTGTAGAGTCAACATCTCCTGCGGATGCTCCGGTTTCAAGCGAAATGTTCCTAGAGGGTACATTGCCGAGGTTCTGTTTGGTGTAGAGTATACGGATTGAAGAAATTATATATTACACTATACAGATTCTCCTGCTATTCGCGGAGTATAGAAAATTAAGGTTAATTTTCATAATATATTATGGATTTCTGCAAAGTAACGCCTGCTTCTATCCAATATCAAAAAGCTAATTCCCTCTACAGGGAACAGGGTTTCTTTCTCTTAGCAGAGGGTCTGTGCTTTAGAACACTGGGTTTTAGCACTGACCCACTGTTAAGTTATGGTGTGATTAAAGTTAATTTCTTAATTCTGAGCTGGTACTGACATATATTGTTTTTAACAAATGTTCAATTCATGGTCCAAACCCATAATAGAAATCGGGATTGATTGATTGAAGATTTATGTCACCAGTAAGGTTTAAAGCCAGTGGCGTGCATAGAGGGTATGCACAGGGTATGCAGATGATATAAAATGAACAAAATCTACAGTAAGAGTTATAAATACTTAGGTTAGGCTTTATGTAACTCTTCATTGCCTATCCTTACGTTTTTTATAACTCTAACTGGAAACTTTCTTCATTTTATATCATCTGCATACCCTCTATGCACGCCACTGTTTAAAGCTATTGTTGTTGAGTACAGATTCTTATCAAATATCCTTATCGAAGACATCTAAATTATTCACATGCCGCTGAACAACAAATTGTTTTGGCTTCAGAGGAATTGTTATACTTTCCATATGTAGGTCAAGACAAAACCAGTCAGTTTGTAATTTCGATCCCGCTCTTAATATGTAACATACCAATTAGTTTCACTCGACATTTTGTTGTTAAAGAAAGCTGCCACCACATACCTATCTCTATCTAAGATCCTGCCTTATTTAACAACAAACAAACAAAATAAAATAAAAGTTAAATGACATTTAAATTCAATGAAATAAACATAATAAAAATAAATCTTATTCACCAACTTCTGTCTTCACTTATTTGTATTATAGGTATATTACAGAAAGTAAATGCAATATTTGCTTAAAAAATGATTTGGCAACCCTAACGTTTAGTAGTTCATTACTTATGCAGTTACCATATACCAATGCTCAAAGTGGAATGCCCTAATTTGTATGACCTGGGGGTCTAGTCAGCAACAGTTATGCTTCCCGATTGAGTGATACTCGTTACTTACTCGATACTTTTATTGTAATAACAATTGATTTGTTTGGTCATCCATAGAATAATTGAATAAAATTTTCGTATTACTTTCACAGCTTAACACATTGTTTTAGTCAAACAGTGAGTTCAAATTGTAGGAGTTAAGATAGTAAAATATCTTGTTCTTTCTCCTGGGCTTGTCTCTATACCTGGTCGGCCAGAACCTTCCGTTGTACGTAGTGCCACTGGTACGGCTCCCCACTGGGTCACTCCAGCCAGCCGAGCTCAGTCCACAAGCTTAGCAGGCCGCCCAGGTCGCCAAGTGCTTCAGGGAGTGATGCTGGGGAGCCAAAGTATACTGCGCTTTGCTCTGTTACTCCTCTACACTAAGGACTTTTGATCTGACTTAGCTTGGTTGTCAGTCGTGTGTTGAGGTCTGGGAAAGGCCTCCTTTGTGTGTTTACAATTTGCGTTAGTCCATAGGCCTGTGTGTGTCTTTAGTATGCAACGTTGAAATTTTAAGTTTTGGTGTATTCTTGGAGTCGGTCTTCAGTCGTCAAATTCATTATTTAAATTTTATGTTTGTGTGAGTAATAAATTAAAAAATGAGCACTACGATTCTACTGTGATCATCGTCATCATGTCGTTGTTATTACCAAACCCGTTCGTTGGTAGAGGCCTTTAATCTAGCGGTGGACTGTTATAGACTATGGATGAATTTCTACATTCATAGAATTACACCTATCATATAAATTCTGTTGAAATGGGAAGTGTTACCAGTCATGTTTAAAGTATGCATCTTCAATTTACTAGTCACCTTAAGGCAGCGTAGGTCATATTTCTCGATAACTTCCAAGTTGGTACAGCTAGCATCGATTGATAGTCATGATTATTTGCTCCAATGACGTCACAGTCTGACTCATAAGCGGAAGGTCCGCGCCAAGTGTAATGCGCACTCTACACGAAGCGATCGACATTAGACGTTCAGTCGGACTTTATAAAATCAATAGCGGTACTACCGTATCGAAAAGAATACGTTTATAAAGTGGTTATTGGTTAGTCGATTGATGAATTTCTGCAATTAAAGCATCAGAAGTAGATTATTTAACGTATGCCTCGTAAGACTAAGTTTTGTATATTGAGGTTGCCCGACTAGATACGTATATTTGGTTACCACCGTTTTATCGTGAAGTGAAAGATAGTGAGTGACCAATGAAATTTACGCAATTCGTTAATAGTTTGTTCGTTTTAAATTCAGATGTTATGTACTACTAATTTCGATTTAACATTTTATTCGGTTAGGGCACTCGCTTTAGTAGTTTAATTTAAAAAAATGAAGCTTTAAAAACAAGGGAAATAAGATCCAATTTAATAGGACGTTGTAATTGCGAACCTGCTTACAATTCTCATCGTTACTGTGGGTGAAGTTCTAAGATAACTAAAGATTACAAAAATTGAGTACCTACTTCTATATCAGCGTACGTTTGGTTATCATATTTATTTATTCGCTGAATTTATCGAAAATTGCGTTTTTTAGCCATTGCCACGTTATGAGATAGTCCCAACGTTGACACCAGAGGTTTCCAAACGTTTTGTGCACTTGCCATGTTTTTCGGTCTTAGCTTACTTACCTATGTTTACGAAATTTTTGTATTGTGTAAGCAGAGCAGTTTCGGTACAAGGGTTTGCGTGCTCAATATTAAATAAATGCTAATTGGTATAGTAATTTTTTTAGCAATTATATTCATTAAAAGCATTCTCAGATTATGGCATTCGCACACCATACTGGATCAAAACGACGCAGCTGAAATTATAGAATTGGAATGTGAGCTTTATGTTTTGTGATATTAAATAAACTTTTGAGTCAGTACTGTACGACTATTGGAAAACTCGTTGCCTACGCGTCAAACAACATATTATGTTATATGTCTTAATAGTGCAGAGGCCAAAAAAGTTGCAACCTACTTTAGAAATCATTTTAAAGTACACAAAAAAATTTCCTCGATCGACAGGGAAAACTTTCTGGGAAAATACCAGTCACGGTTATAAAAAGTACTTAAATCTATAGTGTGCACACAACTTTATCCCTAATGACAATTATAAGCCAGTTTTCCCACATTTTATGGAGAACTATAAAAATAACAACAGCCAGCCAGTGTACAACACTTAAGGACTCTCCACACCTACCGATTCCAACTAAAGCCTCATTAATATTAAAATGGCAATCGCGAGATGAGAAAGAAGCATGAGTGGAGACATACATATATATGACAATAAAGATAATTAAAAATAGCCTGTAACTTTTCACAATAAAAAGCCTATCTAACATAATTACTTCTCATATTTTAAAAAATAACACTGGTAGTTTAGCGCGTTTATACATACAGACGCTCAAATTCGTTAGCATTATAATATTAACAAACATTAATTAATATGTGCACGATCATCTTGTGAATTATGAATCATTACTACATAATGACAAACATAAAAATGAATAATATTTTTAATGTATTTGTATTTGGACAGTGTATGACTACTAGTTAGTGGTTGCTAGTTGCTACAGCTTTATCTGCACGGCTAGCATGTAAACAGGAGGCAACAATGATATCCCTCGATTTATCCCGTTACGAGGGATAAAATTAAAGTGTCCACTGCTAATGCACGGCAGAAGGGTTAATTTACCTCAGTTTATTATTACATTTTTATTATTTGGATATTACTTCTTTGTGCGCCAATGCTCGAAGAGTTGATAAAGCTGTGGGAGAAGGTAAAATTTTGTCCATTCTCGCGGAGAAAAATGTCTGCAGTCCATGCTAGTAGACGCTTTTTGAACAGCATCGTATTCATCTGACCTACGAAAACCTGTCGCTAAGCGATTTAGCGATCCGGTGCGATGCCACGGAGAAACCGATTGGGGGCAATGGTTTAAGTGTTTAAGATAACTGTCATATCTTTAACAAGTTACCCACTCATCAGAAAATACACTCATCGGAAAAATACACGCTGCAATGTCGTGTAATCCTTTTAACGATCATCATCGTCAACCATTACCCGCCCACTACAGCGCATGCATCTCTAAGAGTGAGAAGGGTGCGGCTAAGTGCTGGCTTTCTTACGATATGCCGTAAATTTCCACGACAAGACATCGCAAGGTGTCACGATGTGACCCTATAGTTTGTATGTATTTAAACCCTTAGGGCAAGAAGAAATCGGAGCGGACGTCATCCAAAGCTAGTGGCCCATTTCCTACACATAGATATTACTAACTGGACTTGTAACGCGTGTTTACAATTTCGGTCAGTAAATCGACATCTATTCAAAAACGGGTATAACTCGAGGCAGGTTGACGTATTTCCTTTATAAAACGCTTCGATTTCGACGTATCTCAGCGTTTGAATTATATTAGTACAAAAGCTTGTCTGAAACTTTGCCTTGTGAATAGGCTTTATGGGCCTGTTGTGTGTCTGACCGCGTCATTACAAAAGCAGAATGTAAATCAGGCTGTGTTATTTAGAATCCGAAAGTGTAGGGAGTCCTTAAGCAATACCATTTACACCATTAACTCACTGACTTGTGTAATAGCACATTGTATATATTCGTTGGTTGTAATGACTAGTGATGGAATCATTAGCAATCGCATTCACGTCTTGCATTAGCATCATGCATTTGCATTAATCTCTAACACAATCGAAATATTAAATTATTAATATTTAGATTGTGTTAGAGAAATATATATTAAATATTGTTAAACTATTAAATGAAGTTTGAAAAGAGCAACTGCTGAGTTTCTTGCCGGCTGCTTCTCCGTATGTACCTGTGGTAGTCACTACAACCAGACGTACTTAAAAAGTTCATAGGTATTTGAAATAAATGCATTTTGTAGCATCGAGCTCTAATTTAGCATTTAGCTAATTAAATGTAATTGTCAATTTATTTGAAATGTGAATGCAATAGTAATTAATTGCTTGCCGTTCTTCGCTTGTATTCTTGGCGTTGTGAACGGAAGCATGTTTAGATTTGATATATTTAATTATTGTGTGAAAAAAAAAGTTGATTGCGTTATTATATTACCTACTAGTTTGCCCACTGCTTCGTTCGTGTGGATATTTTGATGTCTTTGTCTATATAATTCTCTGTAATCCTCTGAAATACCACTATGCAAAAGCAAAGCCAATTACTTCCTCTGTGAAAAGCAAAAACAAATATATCCTACGGGAACTGTATATTTTTAAGGGCCAAAAAGTGTTTTCTTACCCTGTGCTTATTTACATCCAGATCTGTTAAGCCGGTTTTGCGGGTTTTATTTATAAAAAAAGCCATCAGAACTCTCGCATTTATTATAGGTAAATATTGATTTAATCAACACACATATATTAATACAATAAAACAGACGTAATGTGTTTAAAAAAATCATAGAAATAGCAATTAGCATGCTAAGTTACTATCGAACTAGAATTCACAGACGAATGAATGCATACTAGCAGTCATTACCATCACTACTGACTAATGGTGTACTAGGTGACTATACGATATATTTTATTCAGTTCTGCGCTAAGCGCCATACGGAACGGACGTACTTTGAGCGATATTTATTTACACATTCAAACTAAATATCAGTCTATTAAATCGTTGAAGTTTTAGTGTGGGAATACCGTACCGAAGCTAAACTGAAAATTGTTTTGTGTTAATTCTTAACCTTGTTTACTAGGTAAGTGTTGTGAGTACCTAATACCTATATAGTAAGATACATATAAAGGCCTGCGCATATAATATGAGAGAACACGTCGTGTTAATAAAATCACGTTATTATTAATTATATAAATAATAACTAATAATATCTTATCTTATATCTTTAAACGGGCAATTCTTATATATGTATATATAATTGTTATCTCTGAATCGGCTCCAACGATTTTCATGAAATTTAGTATATAAGGGGTTTCGGGGGCGTTAAATCGATCTAGCTAGGATTCATTTTTAGAAAATGACATTTTATTCGTGTTTTCCGGTAATAACCGATTTGGTGCAGACGAAGTTGCACGGGTCAGATAGTGTATAAATAAAAACACCAACTAGTCAGTGTGACCACCTTTCAAAAATAATAATAACCATGTTTTTAGTGTAAATGCACATCAATTACAATATGAAAAAAAAGAGCAAACCAAATGCCTATTTTTAAGCAGGTAATTTTATGCAATGTTCCTGCTTTGTGCACACCCTGGTCGAAGACCACGTGCACGCCTCTCATTTTCAGTTTTCCTCTTTTTTACAACAAAACAAGATTTTTTTTTTAATCGACTTGTTTGTTTAATTTTGCGTCGCATCTTACTTTGTTCGATTACGAGTTTGTAAGATATTGCAAATCTGCGCCCTTCTTTTGTCTTGCTTTTTAAGTCACGCACTGCGACAGTCCTTGTCACGGTGTGCGCTGTCCTTAATGTGTTTTGACCGTAAGGCAAGGTCACTTGTATCTTTTTTATACTTATTAACACAAGTGATCTTATGTTTTCTTACCTTTGATTTAGATTTTAATGTACATCAAGGTTTCGGACGCGAAGATATAAATTCTTAATTATAAATTACTAAAACTGCAACTTTTCGTTAAGTTATAATTAGTGACCTAATAAGTCAGTCGGTATGATGCGGTGACAGCCCAGTGGTAGTACCCGTTCGTATCCCGACACGCACCAGCACTGCATTTAAACACACCCAGCAGAAGGTATGCACATGTAATCTGCTCAAAAAGTTGAGCCACACCAACCGTCCGGCCGAATATGCCTTCGCTGCATAGGAACGTTCGGTCGACTCGCGAAGACGAAGTTCAGGTCATCAGGTCATGAGTAATCGCAAAAATGTGTCAAAATCTGTCAAGTTACGAGTAAGTCCAAAAATTTGGCGTTGTTTCACCCTTGTCGATCCATTGGTGCAGTTATTATCATTAGATAATACTTAACCGTTGGGAGCCGTTGGAGGCAAGCTTCCCAGGACCGTGGATTGTGGAACTCAACTCCCTACAAAAGACCTTTGTCCAGCAGTGGACGTCCATTGGTTGAGATGATGAGATGATAACCGTTAAGATGAGGTGATATCCTAGTGGGTAGTGGGTAGTCCCTTGGCTTCGCTTTCGGGGAACCTAGTTCGATTTCCGGTACGTTCCTATCACTTTTCGGAATTATGTGCGCTTTAAGGAATTCGAATATCACTTGCTTAAACCGGCTTTAATCATGGATCATGATGATACTTTCGTCAGCGGAAACTATTAATTTTTTTTTTTTTACATAAATAAATATACTGAGACAATGCACACATCGCCATCTAGCCCCAAAGTAAGCGTAGCTTGTGTTATGGGTACTAAGATAGCTGTCGAATATTTTTATGAATATAATTCACATAAATACTTATAATATACAGATAAACACCCAGACACTGAAAAACAATCATGTTCATCACACAAACATTCGGCGTAGGACACGGAAAGCAGAGTCGCTGCCCACTGCGCCAGTCGCCCGTCGCAATTTATACTGTTATTATAAATGCGAACGCAATTTTTTCATACTAAGCAACGAATCAATTTGTTTTTTGGCATAGAGGTAGTTAGAAGGACAGACAGTGACATACTTTTGAGAGCGAGATTTTTAAAAATCCGTAACAAACGCAGTCAGTTGAAGACCGCAGGCAAAATATAGCTTATAAATTAGCGGATTAGCAGTGCTACATTGTTGATAGGGTGTGGCGTAACAGAAAGATGATTTTATTATCAATACATGTGCAATCGTTTACACGTACAAAACATGATTATTTTGCCTCATGTTATCAGCAAACAAACCTCTGCCGAACGAAATCCGATAAACGTTTGTACTGATAACGGACTTATTATCGCGAAATTAAATGATGGCAAATGCATGTATCTATAGACCGTACTCTTTCCAGCTTTTTTTATGTATAAAATGTATAAATCGACATAAGGCAGTCTAAGTCACTTTGTATTTTTAAGAAAGCTGTCAAAAACCACTATAGTTTGCATTGAAGACGACTTGTAATAGTATTTACTGTTGTTAATGTATTTATGATGTGTTATAGTATATATTAGTTTATTATTATTTTTATTTTTTAATATTTAATATATTATTTTATTTGTGTAATCTAGTTTAAGTATTAGTATGTATTTTTTTTTAATATGCACAACCTGCAGTATGCTATCCTTTTGTTTTCCTGATCCTAAGGTTGCCTGGAAGAGATCGTAATAAAGCGATAAGGCCGCCTTTTGTATACTTCTTCTGTCTGTTTTTTCTTTTATTCTTCTTCTGTATTTTTATTTGTGTGCAAATAAAGAGTATAAATAAATAAAACAAATAAATAAATTTAAATATATATGTTGGTTTGTGTACGCTTCAAAAACTCAAAAAGTTCTGCACCGATCGGGCTGAAATTTTAACGTGTTATATATATATACTACGACAATACACACATCGACATCTAGTCCCAAAGTAAGTGTAGCTTGTGTAATGGGTACTAAGATAACTGATGAATATTTTTTATGAATAATATACATAAATACTTATAATATATAGATAAACACCCAGACACTGAAAACATTCATGTTCATAACACAAATATTGTCCAGTTGTGGGAATCGAACCCACGGCCTTGGACTCAGAATGCAGGGTGCAGGCTGCCCACTGCGCCAAACACCCAGCAGGGCTAGCACGGGCAGGAGATATAAATTATATCCCCCGATTATATCCTCTATCAAGGGATATAATTATCTTTTCCCCTTGCCAGAGCACGGCAACAGGGGAGAGGATAAATTTATCCCCGTTTGACATTTCTCGTGGATATATATCCCCCGCCCATAGCATGGGAAGAAATGAAAGGGGAAAGACTATCCTTTTTTGACATTTGAAAGAGACAATTTTATCCCCGTCCTTAGACGTGGGTTTAAAATTCTGTTAACGAATTAAAGTCGAAAAAAACATGTCTCGTGCTTTCTGGGGCTCTTATTATTCAAGTGAAATGGAGAAGTCTGAACGAAAATTACACCGGCGATCTATACGTGACGCCAGTAATCCGTTCGAATTTCCCGATGCAGAGTTCCAACACTTGTTTCGGATGGGTAAAAATTGTGTGCTGTACTCGTGCGAGGACCTTAAAGAGGCACTAACCACTAAATGCTGTCGATGGACTACCAGTGCACATAAAAGTAAGTTGTTATTAAGTACCTAAATTCACCTTGTGCAAAGACATCATCTATATATGAACGTAGGTTTAAAAAAAGCATGGCTAATCACTTTTTGTCTAGGTTCTCACATCTTTAAGGCTATTAGCGGACGGTAGTTATCAGCGGGGACAGGTCAAGACCATGGCTGTTGCTCAAACAACAGTCAGCAAATAACTGACCCAAATTACTGGAGCTATTGTCAGTATGTGAGTATATATAGGTACTTACTTCCTAATAATTCTCATTAGTAAATATAAATCCCATCCTGTTCAAAGTGCAGTGATGTGATAACTAGTTTTCACTTTATAGCTGAGTGCCCCTTGTACGTGTTGGTAAGATGGGAACTACAAGGTAAGGATAGAATAAGTGAAGAAGACCTAGCAAACCTCACCTTAGGGGATATTGTTAGGTTCACCACAGAGACTGATAGGTTTCAGGGGGGACCCTGCCGGGAAACCAGTAAAACCTGTGTCTCAAACATGGGGAATAGGGTGGAATGGTCCTTACATATAGGACTGATCACCCGTCTGGCAATGGCAGACATCCCCTCATCAAATATAGATATACTTACTTTAATAATAAAATTATTAGTCAGTAGTTAGTACTTCAGTATAAGTACATAGCAAAGATATTCAATGCTAGGTACTTTAATTATTTTTCATTTCATTTTAGACTAATGCCAAAGTAGATATTATTCCCGGGAACAGACTCTGGAGATCCACGATAGATGTTCAACTGGTAAAGACAAATTATTTAGATCTAGAGTTTATCAAAAACTTAAACAATCAAGTAAGTTAATAATTTTAAAATATGTTTTACAGATTGTGGTGTGTGTCCATGACCAATTCATATTTATTAACTCTAAAGTAAAATATGAAAAGATACAGCTGTATGAAAGTAGAATCGGACAGTACTACATCTTATGTATGTTTTAAATAAAATGTGCAAACTTCCAAACTTTACTTATTGTTGCCATTTACTAGTATAAAAGGGAAACAATGCAAATCAAAAAAAGTTACACACCTACCTATATCATTATATTATACTCCTCATAATTACCTAGAAATTACATGCCTAGGATTCTGCTGCATATGTTGTATACGACTAGTCTGGTAAATTATTTATATGAATATACAAAAAACAATGTCTCATTATAATAAAATTGTTTATTTGAGGAATTAGTACAAAAACTTGGCAGTAGATACTGTATTTAGTAATGAAATATAAGAAAATACAAAAAAAAAATGTCTGATAAATTATTTAACATGGGCATGGGTTAATCATCACGTCCAAATTACAATGTAGGATTGTGCATATATTTCTATTCAACATTTTATTAAAATCTTGGAGAAAATCTGAAAAAGCAAAACAAGTAGGAATTAATTTACATGTTTAAATAACAAAGTAGAATTTTATTGGGGACTCAGGCTATGCTCTAGAGCCTTGGATGATGACTCCGGATTTAGAAGCTGCACCAAATAGTTCTGAAGAGAAGTACACAAACTGGCACTGCCAAGTAAAACTTATTATTTATTTATTTATATCTCCACTTATATATGCCTGCATAACACTTTATAATATTATGCATCATTATAGGCGTGTATTGTAAATATATACTTTAAATAATATTTAAGTTCCCATAACTTATTATTATTGGGCACATTAATGTTTGGTAATATTATAAAATTATATCTTATAATAATGGTTCCTTATAAATCATTGATCCTGCATTTTCACATACAATTTGCCCTACTAATTTGGGTCAACAGTATTGAGCATAATATAATTTGTATATTTCAGAACTCTAATGGAGCAAATGACAGTAAATTTTGTAAATACGAGCGAAGAACGACATCAGCCATCAGATATGGATCAAACAAGATTGTTAACAGTTGCTCGACAAAAAAGAGAAAGATTTATAAATATATATTTTAATTAATAAAATTTCTAAATTAACCTTTTCATCCTTTTTAATTTATTTTTGTGTGATAAATGCGCATCCTGCATTCTTCCATCTATACCTACTCTGGAAAATAAATAAATTCTTCACTTGGTTGACTTTACAGCAACATGTATACTATGTATATGTTGCCTGTGGTGCTGCGTCCCCGTGCTGTTGCAGCTTTTTTTATGTCCTGCCACGTCTGCAAATAAAAGAAAAATGATGCAAGACTTGTTTGATGCCAACAACACTAATAAATAATTTAAATTTTTTGCACTTGCTTACTTTACCGCAAAATTGACTTAAGTGTTTCCACTGATTGACCGTCCCGTCTGGCCCATGCTCCTTCAGTAATGACTAAGATTTGCCACTGGGAGTCTGCCCTTTTGGCTCCTAAGAGTTCCTGTGAATTCCCCAGTGGCAAGGTGGTTGTGGGTTGGCATGAAATCTACCAACATTTGCAATTGTATTTTATTACTTCTTGATCTGAATAAACACAAATTTGTCAACTAATGGGCCATAGAAAAAGGCAAGCACCACTTTAAATAAAATAGTACAAGATCAATAATTTGATATGTAAACAGGATTGGATCTTGATGATTAACGTCTCTGTTTACTTTCACTGTAAAACATTCATTCATTAGGTACGCTTCTAAATCAATAGGTAGTCACTTTTTCAAACATTTTATAATAGAAGACTTACTTTTTAGCACTCATTTTATTTTCTCGAAAGGTAGGTTTTATACCACTTTGAAAAATCCAGAATAAATAATATAAACAAACAGCCGCAGACGAGGAACATTTATAGATAAAAAAAACAATAAAAAACTTAGACAACTAAAACAAAACAGAAAACGAAAAATTTATTTGTCAAAACCATGAGCACAGATTAGAATAATTAATTTGTGACATTTACCGGGGGTTCGTCTTTCCCCTATTATATCCACCGTGGATATATTGTCCACCCGTGTGCCCATGCTCGGGGGGTGGATATAAATGCGTGAGGGGATAAACGTTATATCCTTCCCCCGTGGAGAAAATGTCCCCCGCCCATGCTAGCCCTGCTGGTGTTTATCTATATATTATAAGTATTTACGTATATTATTCATATAATTATTCATCAGTCATCTTAGTACCCATAACACAAGCTACGCTTACTTTGGGACTAGATGGCGATGTGTATTGTCGTCGTTTATTTATTTATTCATTATTTATTTATTGATATTCACGTCAATTCATGGTGTAGGCCTACTGTGGATCCCGCCATGTAAAAATAATGGGAACGCATCGTACGACACAGTACCCCCATTGTGATGTGGAAAGCTGTGTTATTTATTGTTTTAACTCCTGTCAATCAATGAGACTCTTTAAGTAGTTAAGGGTGTGTTAATTTCGTAAAATCCGTTCACGATAAATAATTAGGCAGCTAGATAACACAATTCAATATTTCTTTCACTTGGCATGTATTTTATGCCACGCGAAGCGGGCGGGTAACGACTAGTAATGTATTAATGTTATAACGGTTACTGATTAATACCCCAGTTGGCTCGTTCAATTAATATGACCATGACTTTTTTTTTTATTCCAGTCACAAAATGTCCATCCATATCAAAGACTCCGACGATCTGAAGACCAGGCTTGCAGAAGCCGGCGAGAAGTTGGTGGTGATCGACTTCATGGCGACCTGGTGTGGACCCTGCAAGATGATCGGGCCCAAACTAGACGAGTTGGCCACTGAGCTGGCAGAGTCCGTCGTTGTACTTAAGGTGAGAGAGAACGATACCAGGCTATCATAAATTGTTAAGAGGTTAGCCACAGTTATTATTGAGCTCGCATATTTATTTGAAGCGGTGATAGCCTAGCGGTTAGGACTACGGCCTGACTTTCGGGGGACCGAGTTCTAATCCCAACACGCACCACTAACTTTTCTAAGTTATGTGCGTTTTACGCAATTAAAATAACACTTGCTCCGGTGCAGGAAATCTGCATGCCTGAGAGTTCTCTATAACGTTCTCAAAGGCGTATGGAGTCCACCAATCCGCTCAGGGCCTGCGTGGTGGACTACGATGATATTAATTTCACGTCTTTATAGGGAATTTGTAGGCGCTCAGAAATATTTCCTTTTGCTTTTATAACATGATACCAAAGGTAATATTAGATCTATCTTTACCTAAGTTTAACCTATTGTCTAACCAAAACATTTTTATGGCTTCATTCATAAGGTTCAAAATTGCAAAATTTGGCTACTTTCTTTTTCATTTTGTTGCGTCACTATTCAGGGAAATGCGTAACAGAAAATAGCCAGACTACCTATCATGGTTCTGTAAGCAGTAATGGCTTCCTGAATAATTTATCGTCATGAAAGTTTAATTTACAGAAGTTACCATAAGTCTATCGTAAATTATAAAAACAAACAGATTGCGAAAAAAATAGCGACACCAACCTTTATCCTTATGATAACCTTAACTTTTTACGAATAAAGCTTAGATTCGCGTAATTCTAATTTGAATTTCTATAACGTCATTTTCAACTCATAATTTATTTATTTTTCTTCTGGCACTCGACATTTTAATGTTGGTATGAATGGGATAGTTATTATATTTCTCTGTGGTCATAAGTTGTTCTAACGAAAGTAAACTCTATTATAAAGAAAATTCAGTTTATAATTTTCCGGACCGGCCGGCTCGGCGATGACGTGTATACGAAATATACTCTTAAAATAGGTATTAAAACCCATTTAAAATCGCGGTTACTATACGATTCATGAATCAACTACGGCTGCTGCAATTCCACTCGATAAATTATAGCACGTAACTTTTATATTTACATAGTATTTTAATATAATTGTGTTATTTGAATGTTCGATATATTTTATTTCAAACCCTATTTTGGACAGTTGGTGTAATAAACGTGGCGTGGCACGCACTATGTTCGCGGTACCCAAAAATGAATTACGACATTTTATGTATTATATTTTACAGGAAAAAACACGAAACTTTCCGGGCGTGCATTTGCTAAACTTATCATCTTAAAATTAGAAAAAGCGAGATAGTTTCGTATCAATGTTTTCTCTATTTTTAGCACCAGAGTATTACTAACGTGGATTATACCGTCGACATAATTTAACGTTCGACAACAGGAAAATAATAAAAAAAATCTATTACAATCCTTGGTTTTCCGTTAAACTAATTTTATTTATATGCCAATTCATTTCCCACTTAATCTCTTTTTATAACTTGGGAAGTTATATATACCTTCTCTGAAATTATTAATAATGTTTCTTATTACAAGCTATTGGTATTATCTGCACGGACAGCATAGGCAAAAGAAAAAAGTTTTGTCCCCTAACGCCAAATGGGAAACTAAAAGGCAAAATTCGATCCTTAAGTCAGTCACCTTTCTACTTAACCAAAGCAATCGAATGTATAGTAATACAAATGTATTCGACCGCCGATGGGCGCAGTTGGCAGCGACTCTGCTTTCGGAGTCCAAGGCTGTGGGTTCGACTGCCACAACCGTAAAATGTTTTCCAGTGCCTAGGTAATTTCCTTCCTAATCTGTATATTACAAGTATTGCACGACTCATGATGCGAAGCATTAGAGAGTGCTTTACGATCGAAAAAATTTTTTATTATTATAGCCTTGTTAGATCACGGAATCAAGATATTTTGCATACTATTGTCGAGATAATTTAATGGAGATTAATTCCATACTTTTAAAAAATTGATTTACTGCAATAGAATTGGGAAAAAACACCAAAATAGGTCAAAAAATGTGTGAAACCGTCATGTGTGAAACCCGAAAACACTAACTTGTGAAAAAATTATTTGAGTTAAATTTTTTTTTTTTAAATTCTAATCGACGATTGTAAGTCACTGAATGCGAATGATTAATTAATTCAGTGTAGTTTAATTGCAATTAATAAAAAACAGCTGTACTAGGAAAGTGATGCACAGGCGCCCCTGGTGGAATAAAATGTACATAATATCTATAGATATAGATATATCACCATCCATGTTAATTTTACATGGATATATATAGATATACAGTCAGTTTTTGTTTTTTTTTTTTCAATATTTGATAATTAAATGACCATTATGAGTCGTGCACTTTTGGATTTTCCAAATTTTTTATATATATTATTCATAAAAATAATCATCAGTCATCTTAGTAGGTACCTATAATACAAGCTACGCTTATTTCGGGGCTAGATGGCGATGTATTGTCGTAGTATGTTTACTGTTATTTATTTATTATAGCTAATATCGCATGCAGCGATCGTAAAAGCAATCCATTCAAGTACCTACTGCTTATTGTTAGGCACGTACAAACAGATTTATATGCAAATATATTATGTTATATCACTGATTAGAAACTCTGCTGGCTCGAATGGAAGCCTATTCAATACACTTTTAATACAACTATGATGAAAATTGGTGAGAAATTCTCAATACCAGCCGAGAGTTAGGAATTGTCGTGTCGAGGTAATTCCCGTACTCGTCTCGTACGACATCCGCGGCAAAAGAAGGGGTGGTGAAAACTGTATTCCGATCTGCCGTCACAACACTGCAAATGACGAAGTATTGGGCAACAGGTTACTTTGTGTTAGACTCACTTCAAACAGACAGACTTGACGTTTCAAAAGTGCTCACATTAGGCGTACTTGAAACAAATGAATTTTAAATTTTGTTTTTTTTAATTTTGTGCTACATATGGCTATCTCAGTTAGGATTACATGTATGATAAAAAAGCTTGGGTATGAATTGCTCTTACTTCATAGCTCAACATTAACTAAACTGTGAGATGGTGATAACAAAAAAAAACCTAGCTAAGTTTGTTGTGGGCTCTTCTTAGACCAGCACGAGTTTAGTTTTAAGTTAACGAATGCAGTTATCACCATCACTAACATTAGTGTAACATGTTAAATGTATGAACGCTTCATGAGTGCCTGTAATAAAGTCTACATGAATAAAACATTTTTGAATTTGAATTCTGCTGCTGTCATCAATCCGTCTGCCCAGCGTGGTGATAATGGGAAATGCAGTCCAGCAGTGGACTGGTATAGGCGATTGATGGCGGTAACCTAATTTAATCGAGGGGTAATTTTCGATTATCCAAATATTTGAACATCTGAGTAAAATGTATCTTATTCATGTCGTGTTAAAACTCAAACCTGCTTAGAATTCTTCAGGTATTGCTACTGGCAGAAAACTTCCTACCAGTAGCAATGCAAAGTTTTTTGCCAGTAGCAAGCAAGCTTTCAGCAGTAGCTTGTAAAAGAAGAAATAAACGATTTGCGACTCAAAAACAAACGTCATTAGGCCGATTTTACTTCGACGGTTATTGAGTTTGATATGCGAAAACTACTTTGACGACAAGGTTTCGGTACGATGTTGCGTGGAGACTGGTTTGAAGGTTGGACTGGTTTTACTATATCTGCCACTCCCTAACAGTTTAGCCCGCTACCATCTTTACTGCATCATCACTTACCAGGTGAGATTGCAGTAAAAGACTAACTTGAAGTGGAATAAAAAAAATTTCAAATTCAAAATTAATTTATTTCAAGTAGGCCTAGTTTATAAGCACGTCTGTTTGTATTGACTCTACCACCGGTTCGGAAGGCAGATTCCACTGAGAAGAGCCGGCAAGATACTCAGCAGATTGCTCTTTTCCAACATAATTTTATAGTTTAACAATAATTAGCATTTTTCTGTCTTCTGAGAGATGAGAGCGGAGTGGCCTGCTTCCAAGCAGCCTTGTCGTTAACGAATTCATCAATCGTGTAGTAACCACGATTCGTTAAATGTGTTTTTAATATATTGTTTAAACTCAGGTAAAGGTAGATCTAATATTACCTTCGGTGTCATGTTATAAAAGCATATACCCATCCCCATCCCCAAAAAAAAGAGCAAATCTTTTTGGCACCACCCCCTTGTCTTACTGTAGCCCTAGTACACAACACCACAACTCTAATCTGATCCGCTTTGTTTTTAATATTCCAGGTGGACGTAGACGAGTGCGAAGATATAGCCACAGAGTACAACATTAACGCGATGCCGACCTTCGTGTTCGTCAAGTCCTCCAAGAAGATCGAGGAGTTCTCCGGCGCGAACGTTGACAAACTGAAGAACACTATCCTGAAGCTCAAGTAAAACGTAAAAAAAAAACATACGGGCGGTATGTACGCAATACTACACGTCATACTGTTTTCTATTTGACAGGATTTTTTAGTTCGATCGGTGATGTTTCAGACGAGGGATAATTCCCATCAATATCCCATGGACCCCACCACTCCCCACCACCTGTAATATGGGGGGGATTTTGCTTCCTCGCTTCTAATACGCTAAGCAAAGAACTGCTTGGAACGCTGGCTTCTACGTTCCCTACCTCTATTGTATTAATCAAAAATGTTTGATCTTCTAAATTATTCATTTTTGAGTGGGCTTTGATATGCTTTTGCAGTCGAATAATGAATTGTGACAACACATAACTGTCAAAAATATTACCAAATTTGGTCAAATGTCTAATAGAGAACAGTGTAATGTAACTGAGCATAACCGCAGGCGGATATACGTGCATTATGTGTTGAAATATTTTCTTTATTTTTTATGATAAGTAATAAGCATTTTTATACTGTCAATTTAGGCCTATGCAATTGTATTTGTTTATTTATCACTGATTTAAAATGTATTATCTGTCAAAATTAAGACAATTTATTTTGTGACCAAACTTTTTTTTCCGCTTCTACAATAAGTACAAAAAATTTAAGTAGTTCTCGTTTTTTATGTTTTGACTGCATTTATACAAGTATTATATTATATATGGATTTATTAATTTATTAAAAAAAAATACTGACACTCTTGCTAATATGAAAAAGAAAAGAATAATATAAAATAATCGTATTTCTGATTATTGTATTATTATAAAACGGCATAATAATTAATGTATCGAGATATTTTTGTAGCCGAAAAGTGTCTTATAATAATCTCGGACTAACGGGAAAAGATAGACGGAATACAAACACCTGAAGTATGGTCCAATAGCAAAGCCAAAGTGTCGGCAAACCACCAAAGCAGTGTCGTTCACATGTCGTCTGGCAAACTGGGTTATACCATTTTTCGTAGGTAATATGGTATATAGTGTATAGTGGTTAACAAAAGAGTTAACATAACGTATTTTCTCTGGCCGTTGAAAACAAGCAACCACATCCTAAAACCAATCGAAACAATGGCCGAAAAGTACAGATTTACTTATCGCAACTTTAACTGAGCTTTAGCTGTAAATCTAATTAATGTCGTCAGGGAGTTGTATAAGTTATATTGACATCACAAAAACTTTAATCGATTAATTTTCACTCCGTCTATCTTATAACTTTAGTCTGTGATAATAATAATATAGTTTTTAGTATATTTAGCACGTAGATAGACATTTTGCACAAGTTTTAGCGCGTACATACCCGTTGTTCGTATTATACCCATTATGTATGTTAAAAAAGTATTGTTACTAAAATAAAATATCTTACTTAAATAGAAGCTCTTTTATTTTTATAACCTGAATTATTGTATGTTATATTTAAAAAGCGGTGATAACATAGAGGGTTAGTCCTTGCATGCACCTATAACATTCCTGAGTTATGTGCGTTTTTAGTTTGAAGCAATTAAGTAAAACTTGCTTTAACGGTGAAGGAAAACATCGTGAACAAAGGTGCAAGACTTGTACCAATCCTAAAACCCTTCTCAATTTTAGAGGAGACCTGTGATAGGTTGATAATGACAATCCATAATCCTACTATAGTCGTAAAAATGTAATAGGCCCGTTTTGACATTTGTCATCGCGACGTAACTAGTTATGAAACCATAAGACTCGGGACTCTATACTCACGATAAATCAATTCAAGTTTGTATCAGTACTTGATTGATATTATTATGTATTGTAAAGTGTTCGTTCGTTCAAAGTATTCCTTTAACTTCACAACCAATACGCGTGACTGGCTGTTGATTATACGTGCACTTTTCAACATGTTAAAACAGAGTTAGTACTATATAACAACAAACACAAAAATCGAGTCAAATCACTGTTTAAATTATGTCCAAATAGAAGAGCCATAGTTAACGTAATAGTAAACAACAAAGTCAACTTTACAAGATGAGGAACGAAAAACTGCACAGTGCTCGCGGGGACGGTTCAGTCAAGTGCCGCTTGGTCAGATACATCAACTCAGACTCATTATTTAGAACCCATTTTGAGAACCAAGCTCATTCTTTGCAGTAAAGATAACTACACAATATTTAATTTCGATATTCAGTAAAAAAATGGTTACAGCTCTAGTATAAAAAAAAAGACTGAGAACGTAACTGTTTTCGGAACGTTTCGCAACAATTATAAATTGCATGCTACTATGAAGTAAGCGCAAAAAGAATACTCGCGATATATTCTTTCATATTATTTAACGTCCCAAAAAAATTTACGTATTTTTTAAAACACTATGTAATTGATTTTTATTTTATTGTTTCTTTCAGTTTCGTTCCAAGTTACATTCTATGGTCTTGCACAAATGTCAAAACGGGCCTATTACATTTTTACGACTATAATATAAATGCGAAAGTGTGGATGTTTGTTACCTAAACCACGCAAAACGGCTGAACGGATTTATATGAAATTTTGCAGGCTACATGCCTTTGACATAGAAAATAACATAGGCTACCTTTTATTCCGATTCCTGTAGTTCCCGAGGGAAAATCCAAAATTGTTTACGAGCTATGAAATTTTGTATGCATGCTACCAATGCTATGGAAAAGGGCATGTACTTTCCATACCGATATCTCAAATAGCTCCCGTGGTAAGATTAAAAATTGTTAACTTTCGAAGCTTTAGACCCAATTCCGAAGTCGCGGGCAGAAGCTAGTAATATAATAAATGCGAGTGTGTTTCTCCTTCCTTCACGACCTTAGCAATCAACTCTATTTTTAGCATTGAGTCACTTGAGAGAACGGAGATTATCTTAGTATCCCAGAAAAACTAACTGTACCTCGGATTTTAAAAAACTCCTAATAAAAGGGAATGAATAAAACACAACAATTACACAAATAAAACTTTATTACAATTAATCACTAACATAATATGTATTACAAATTTTAATACTATTACACAATAGTCAGTTTCAAAACCGGTAACATTGATACGTTTACCGTATTATGTACAAAACATTATATAGTCTATATAATGTCCTCAATAAGAATTATTAATTATTGCTACACAAAGTTAGCTTTACTTCAATCCCACTAATATCGCTTGCGGTACCAATTTCGCTCAAAATAATCCTCAGATAGCAGATGGAATATGGTATCAAAACCTTTGAGAGCTTTAAGAAATCTAGCATATTGTTAATCCGAAGGGGCTGTGACCAACAACGATATTAAAAAAAAAAAAAAACAACAGGAAGACATTTTTCTCGGCCTATGTTCAGAAGTGGGATTTCAAAGGCTAATGATTATCAAAGACTTTGCTTAACTGTATATATTGTAAAACTGTGGTATTTTTTAATCTGAGTTCAGGTTAGCTGGATCAACTAGTCAGATAAAAACATACTGAATCATCTTCGAGTCCTAACCATTCGTATTTCACGTTTCTTTATTTATTTTTTTATAGTTATCAATGACAGACCAAGTAAATTGTATCTGGAAAACTGTTGCCTATAAACAGAGCAACACTGCCCAGGGTATGCCGGGAACGGGTCCTACAAAGTTTTACCCTGTGTTCCTCAACCTGAGGCGTTGATATTAAGACCGGTATACAACAATGCGGCGTCAGAAATAAGCATTTCGTTAGTACTTCCCCGGACGTGCTTTGTGGCAAAACGATCCAACACTAGTTTATATTGTTTATTGCTTTTTTTCGCACCGTGTTCTAACAATTTACTAATAATTTCCTAATTCTAAGTAAGTTTCACCTCGGAAACAATATCACTTAATATTAAATAATAGCCTATCTATGCTACAGGGATGCCTACAGTCCAAAAATTAAAAAATGAAATAAAGTCTAGTTTTAATTAAAAATTAAACTCAATATCGGTAAATTATTGTACAAGAGCAACTGCTGAGTTTTTGCCGGTTTCCTTCCGAACCTCTACAAAGAGACAAGACTTAACGTTTCAACAGAACCTGTATAATAGGCCTACTTGGAATAAACAAATGGTTGCCCAGAAATGATGGCTATGAAGTGAAAAGGAAACCAAATTATGCGTTATATCTTATTTGATCTAAACCACAGAATTAAAAACATAACAGAAACCGTGTACACAACTAATATTGAAGTATCACACACCACTCCACTTTAGCGGTGTTTCTCGAACAGGCGTTAGACACTTCATTCCACTTAGCATTCAACAGTAATTATTTTACCCCTATTGTTCTAAACGTTTACTATAAAATGGAGAAAATAGGAAGAAGTGAGTGTGACATGCGCGGGTCGTTTTTAGTCTTTTGGACACAATAATGACTAAATGATGGTATGTTTTTAATTTAGTCATCAACACAAATTCTTCAATTTTTTGGTCCAAAAGTAAGTGCCGGGCATGAACAAACTTTGCTGTTCACTTTTGGATCAAAATGGAAGATGTACTTTCAAATCACAGTATCTGTGTCCATTTGAATATCGTCAAATTTTGTTTACACTCATCACTGTCAACCCGTCGCCGGGCACGGGTCTCCTCCCACAATGAGAAGGGTTTAGGCCGTAGTCCATGCCGGCCCAATGCGGATTGGTGGACTTCACACGCCTCTGAGAAAATTAATTATCTCCTTTCATTGAACTATATTTCTGTATTTATATTTTTATTTTTTCTTCTTTGTTATAATACAAGTATTTTCAACAACAATTGTATTTATATGAAAGGCAACGATTGAACACAAACTCCGAGCGTATCTGAAAAAGAAGAACAAACATTTATTGACCACTTATATAATGTTTAAACTATGTCAGGATCAGTATTTCGTCAGGGAGTATATCAAGAAAGAATTAATGTCGGGTGTTTATGGTAGTAGAAAATGTTGTTAAGCACATCACTATTTTGGAGACTCGCTATGGCGCAGTGGTGAGCGCTTTGCTTATAAGTGGGAGGTCCCGGGTTCCATCCCAAGCAGGACTAATTTTGGAATTTGTAACTTCTAAATTTTCCTTGCCCTTGACTGCAACCTCACCCGGTGGTAAGAGATGATGTAGTGTATCATTAATATTATAATTGTTAGGGTGTTATAAGTTAGACTATAAGGAATTTTGTGTATAGCATAAGGTTGTTTTTTAGTTGTTAAGTACTAACATAGGTTTAACTACATTGTTTAACTAACACGATATGGACAAATGTCCGAAATAAAGATTATTGTTATAAAACTATATTTGACACATCAAGAATGGGGTACGGCACCTTCTGAAGTAGCCAGAATACTAGTTTAAGTTAAGATTAGGATTAGATTTATATTAGTTTAAGTTAAGATAAGAGAAGAAGGAAGTATTAATTTTCGTAAAGGGAACGATGGGGCCGACATTCTTATTGTTATGAAAAGTCCCGAATTAATAAAGAATTAAAAAAAAGAATGTGGCAGTTATATTGAACTCAAGTTTCTACGCGGTACATCTTTCTCGGTAAGGTAACTGGGTATGGCCAAAGCCACCCACCAGACACCAGAGTCCAGAATGTGCTCCTGACTGAAGAGCTGATTAAAGTCTTACCAGGGTCATCTTTATTCCAAATCCTCGAAGCCTAGCACTTCACAATACTAACCGTGTATGAAAGTAAGAAGAGTAAGAGTGAGACAACAGAGCTCTATCCTTTTATATGGCTATAGGGATTTTTGAGGAACCCTTAAAACAAAGAACTCACGTGTAATATCTAGTCGCGTCGTTTCTTAGCATGCGGCTCGTGGTGGTCTCTCTTGCGCGACGACTTGTCCGCGCGCTTGGCTTCGCTCAAGAACCGATCCAGACCGAACGGATCGAAGTCTGCCTCGGGTTGGGTGTTACGCGACTGTAAGAACATTACGGGTGTAAAGGGTTTATTGGTTAAAAAAGTGCTGTTAATAAAGGATAATGCCCATCGGTCATTGTGTTTTGTGCACAGTTTTAAGTGGCTGGCCCCCATTAGAAACAAAATGTGTAATATTTCTTCTATTTTTTTTCGGAAATAAATAAATATATTCATATTTACTTCCATGTCAAACATAATCCAAAGAGTAAGCTAATATTTATTTGTTATTGTATCTACGACTAATAATCATAATATGAGTCTCCACATTATAGAACTAGATGGCGCCACAAAAATCCTGCATCCCGAGAGCGAAGTGTTCACAAAGAAAGCCTATATATACAACTTCCAAAAATGAATGTTCCTCCCCCCGATGTCGTCGAGCCCTGGGGCTCTTCTCATGGCGAACTTTCGCGCTCGCCTCACTCCCCCGGTGACCCCACAGGTGGTTAGCAGCAAGTGTCTTTCCGAAAAATGAATGTTCGGACCTCGAGCACGATCACCCGCTCGGAGGAAGATCTTCCTATTGTTACGGTCGAGCGTATCACCATAGCTCCCGTACAAACGCATTACGGGCCAACTACATGGCACGGGTCTCCTCCCACAGTCCGAATAGGTTAAGGCCGTAGTCCACCAAGCTGGCTCAGTGTCGATTGGTGGACTCGACAAACGACTAATAATGAAGCATGGCAATGAAGTTATTAATTATTTTTTAATAAAGCAATGAAAAACTCACTGGTTCCTCCCTGGGTGCATCTTTTTCAAAGTTAACGGGCCCGGAACGAGTGTTGGTACTACTTGTACCAGCAAAGCCTTTGTCTGCCACGAACCTGAAAATGAACATTTGTATGGTCAAGATTAAAGAATTACTAAGAGCGTTGGGGGGGAGGGGGGATATATATATACAGTTAAACTTGGATATGAATATATATCCAGGTTTGATTATATATATATATATTTATTTGAATCCATTAGCCAGTTAAAGAGAGTTTGCCATTGACTGGGGTGATTGACCGCTCGAGTTCAATCTCCCACTTACGAGCGCGGCGGAAATCGAGCGGGGCGCCCAAGCTTGCGTTCTGTATTCAGCTTTAACCCAGTGTATACAAACAAGATTGGTTTGGTAAGTTCGTTACATGATACCGCTATAATAAACATCGACTTAAAACGCTGACGGTTACCTCACCATCTCGTGCCCGCGACTACGCTATCATTTGTTTATTTCATATTTTTTTTAATCCACTACAAGTTACCCCTAGAATGCAATCTCATGTAGTGCTAAGTAATCATGCAGTCTTAAGATGGTAGCGGGCTAACCTGTTAAGAGGTACGACAGTAATTAAACCCTGGAACGATTAGGGGTATTACCCTAATCGGTTTCTATGTGACATCGTTCCGGAACGCTAAATCGCCTAGCGATGGTAACTACGGCTGAAGCTTCCTACCAGACCAGATCAGAGAAAATCAGAAATTATAAAATCCCAAATCATGGTTGAGCCAGGGAAGTTGTCGTTTTTTTGAGTGAGCATTGACTGGGTTGATTGACAGCTTGACCTTGCGTTCTTAGTTCCTTGAAATAGCGTTCCCAAATAAATACGTTAAATTAACCCAGTATACATTGGCCATTTAGACACGCTCACCTTTTGGTGTTCGCGATGGTATCAAGGTCGCCGCCATAGTTGTCCTTATCTGCGTTCCTGGTGGGCCGGTAGATGTGGGCTCCCACCGTGTCCTGGTTGCGCCACGGCTTGTCGTACACGTTGTACGCCTCATCGTCCGCGTAACCTGTACACGACACGTGCTATTCTTATCAATCAATTACGTTATAATAATATCTATTATACAAATACGGCCGAGTGGCGCAGTTTGCAGCGACCCTGCTTTCTGAGGCCGTGGGTTCGATTCCCACTACTGGAAAATGTTTGTGTGATGAGCATGAATGTTTTTCAGTGTCTGGGTGTTTATATGTATGTATAATTCTAAGTAGTTATGTATATTATTCATAAAAATATTCATCAGGCATCTTAGTACCCATAACACAAGCTACGCTTACTTTGGGGCTAGATGGCGATGTTTGTATTGTCGTAGTATATTTATTTATCATTATTTATAAAGTGTAAATGAAAACCAAAATGTTACTTCCCAGGCTTTAAATGCACTGCTATTAACTGTCTCAGAGACTAATCTGTGAATCCGGAACGCTAATAGTTTTGTGTAAACCACTGCCCAAGTTTTTACTGTAAAAAACAGATACAGCCCTAACATCACATGAAAAATCAAGTGACTCCAGTCACTTATTTAATCTAATATAATGGTATGCATCGCGCAGTTTTTCTGGGCATGACCTTAGATTGTAAGCTTCAGTGGGGTACCCATATAGATACACTAGCAGGTAAACTAAGCTCGGCTGCCTACGCCGTCAGGAAAATTAGACAGATTACTGACGTAGAAACAGCAAGACTTGTTTACTTTGCGTACTTTCATAGTGTGATGTCTTACGGGATCTTATTATGGGGCAAAGCTGCTGATATTGAAACTATATTCATATTGCAGATAAGAGCTGTACGGTCAATATATAAACTTAAATCACGTGAATCCCTCCGTGAAAAATTTAAAGAAATAAGTATCCTTACGGTAGCCTCACGATATATTTATAACAATATAGTATTTGTAAGAAAACATATTAGTCTTTATAAACAAAAAGTGGATATAAACAGTCGACTTACAAGAAATGGTCATAAATTAGTGACATCTGCATATCGTCTGCGAAAGGTGCAGAAGTCATTTGTGGGACTGAGTATACGCTTTTATAATATGATTCCTAAGTTTAAAGAATGTGTTAAAACACATTTATTACAGCGAGGTTATTATACAATTGATGAATTTCTTAATGACAAGGTTGCTTGGAAGCATCCGGCTCCGCTTTCATCTCTCACAAGATAGAAAAATGAATTTTAAAATGTTAAATGTAAATTGTTAATGTTGGAAAAGAGCAACTGCTGAGTTTCTTGCCGGCTTCTTCTCGGTAGAATCTGCCTTCCGAACCGGTGGTAGAGTCACTACACACAGACAGACTTGACGTTTCAAAAGTGCTTATATTAGGCCTACTTGAAATAAATGAATTTTGAATTTTTGCAGCATAGGTACTATGCTCGTGTCGGTTTTTTATCTTCAATATTATAAGTAAACACTCAAAAATGTTTTAATGATTACTAGTGATTCCGTAAGTAATATACTGCACCCTGCATGCACCCTTTAACATTATTTCACAACTCCGAAACTATGTATTTATTTCACTACAAGTTAGCCCTTAACTGCAATCTCACCTGCTAATAAGTGATGATGCAGTCTAAGATGGCAACGGGCTAACCTGTTAGTGGTATGTTAAACCTTTACCCCAAATCGGTTTCCACGCGACATAGTACCGGAACGCTAAAATCGCTTAGCGGCACGCCATTGTCGGTAGGGTGGTAACTAGTCAGAGAAAATTCAGAAATTATAAGTTCCCGAATTTCCTCCGCGGGGAATCGATCCCGGGACCTCCAACTTGATTCCACCGCGCTCACCGCTGCGCCAAGGAGGTCATCAAACTAATTGAGTAGGCCAGGACTGTTGAGCTGATATACGAAGGACTCACCACTATCCATTCCCCTGCTGTTGTTGAAGAGTCGTTGGTCGAACATTCCTTCGCCACCTTGAGCTGTCTTCGCGGGTAGACCCAAAGCGATCTGCTCTGATATATCACGCTCCCTGTCTTTAACCAGTTTGGATCTGAAAAGTAATGTTTTTAGGCATAAAATTTAAATTCTAAATTCATGTATTTACATCAAGTAGGCTGACTCTATGGAAACTTTTGAAATGTCAAGTCTGTCTGTTTGTAGTGACTTTACTACCGGTTACCCTGCCGGCCAGCGAGAAACTCAGCAGGAGTTTTTTTTATTTTTTTCTCTTTTTTTTATTGGATCATTAAACTGGTAACAAGCATCATTATGAGAATCATCAAATCAACCGACTGTCATCCACTGCTGGACATAGGTCTTTTGTAGGATGTTCCAAACTCCACGATTCTGGGCAGCTTGTATCCAGCGCGACTCGCTTGATGTCATCTGTCCATCTTGTTGGGGGTTAAACAGATTCTTGACACCCCCCCTGATATGATGAGAATATCACATATAAAAGAGAAAGACAGGAGATTGAAACGTTGAAGAAATGACCACAAATGGCATGGCAAAAAACATAATAATTTAGTTTTTCAAAATTAGTCATATTGTCTATTCTAATACGAGTGTTTCAAGTTGGCCGGGCGTCCCGGGCGGCTTTTTCTTTTTAAATTTGAAATGAAATGAAATATAAAATTCATTTGTTCACATAAAACAATAGCAGATAAGGCTTAGAACTTCTGTTAAGTTTAAAATCTGTGCCAGAAGATCTCGCTCTTCCATTACAAAACACATTTTTATTTCAATTTATTTATATAATACATTTTATAATTTCTGACATGCGAGTAAAACTTACAGTGTGAGTTCGATTATGTTATGTGTACGTGCGTGTATGTGTGCGCGTGTGCGTGTGTATGTGTCTGAACGTGCTTGCGTGCGTGCGTGCGTATGCGTGAGGCTGATTATTACTTAAGTAATAAACCTTATTATTTAATAAATGTAATGGCTCTTATTTTAGCAGTTGCAAAAGAAGTTCAGTTTTTTTTTATATATTAGTGATTGTAACCATTGAGTAATATTTGTTTTACAATCGTAAGACTTTAATTAGTATACGAATATAATAATATAATTAAATAATATAATAATTAATTATATAATATAATTTCAACGAATTAGTTTGGCCATCCAGAGGGGAAATGCTGCCAGCATCTTAGGAACTGTGCCTCGCTGCGGTGGTTTCGAGGACGTTTTAGATTTTATTTAGTTTTTAAATAGTTTATTTTAGGTTATAGTTATGTATTAATAAAAATTTTTTATTAGTATATATTAAGTGCTTTATTAATTCTATTATATATAAGACTGGATTGTTTTTTAAACGGCACAGGCCGTTTTAGTGATTACTGAAGGGACAACAGTATTATTAGTTCTTTTATTAAGAATACTTCGATATAATACTTCGAGAGAATATAAAGTTACCTCTTGTCAGGTGCGGCGCGCGCTAGGTTCCGGTCGCGTTGTCTCTCCCGGTGCCTCTCAGAACGCAACTTCTCGCGCTCCGCTGCAGACAGCTCGCCCTCCGGTACAAGCGGGGCGCCCTCTTCTACCACAGCCTCCTCCTCGGGGTTGCGGATACCTGGAAAAATTAATTATATAAATCCTTTTTTTGAGAGTTGTGCAAAAAAATAACCCCTTTGTAAGAAGAGACCCGCGCCTTGTAGTGGACTGGTAATGGGTCGATTTGCTGAGGGAGTTGTGAAAAAAAATGTAATACGCCATTTTGTGGCGACATAGCTAAGAAAACTCCCGACTTCCAAACAAAAAAAAACTAAATCAGTCACAGACAGGCACACACTACCACGCACGCACGCACGCACGCACGCACGCACGCACGCACGCACGCACTCAAAACGCACAACGCACGTCAAACTTACAACAAACAAACCCGCATAGTTTTAAATCCCCGAAGGGGATTAAAAATAAGCTATGTCTCACCCGCCCGATGGTCCCTGGCCCGTTGAGCCAACATCCTCAGATGCTCTTCCTTCTTTTCCTTCTCCCTTTGCGCCAATCTCCTTTCGAGCTGGGCCCTCGCTTCCACAGCCTCCCTGGCCTTCCTGTCCGCTATGTACAAAGCCTCGGCCAGCTTGGAGAAGTTCTCGTTTATGTGGACTTGCTGCAATCCTCTACCGTCTGCAGCTAGACGCTTGTCCAAGGGTATCGTGTAACCTGAAAATAATTTTGGTTAAGAAAATTCCTATTTAGTCCATTGAGTTTCAACAATTGACTCATACATATTTATTTCATATGCCTCTTGTTATTCTTCTTTTACATTCTATATACTAGTGATATTTTATAATTTTCAGGGATGTAGTGTTTGTATTTTCATTGATTTGATTTGATTTTCAGTGAGTATACAAACACAATGTTATACCTAGATTTAGATTTATAGAAGATATACATACAGACATTTGACATTGATACAGATGAAATGGTCATCCCAAGAAAGCTATCAGCTGTTATCCAGCTTGCATGTTATTATTATTAAAAAGAGTAAAATAATAATAACATAGTTGGATATGGTAAAAAAATAAATGACGGAAAATATAAATCTGCTCTATTAACAACTGAAAACAAAAAAAGTCTTAAACCTTACCACGTATCACCAAGGGGGGGTAAACAAAAAGCATCACGCGTTTAATGGGCGGCCCCTTAAGTCTTACCCTTAGCGTTCTTCCAGTGAGACACGCACGGTGGAACTTTCCAATCTCTCTGCTGCTTCACGGACACGCGACGCGGGGGCGAATGCAGAACGGGCGCGGGGGGCGAAGGCGCCGCGCGGGGTATCTTGCGGTTGATTTGGAAGCGCGGGGGCTCTAACGGGTCTGATTGCGCCTCCACCATTCTTTATAAATAAAATAAAATAAAAAAGCCATTTATTTGTCTTCACAAATATATAAAATTTACATTGATTTTAAATTCTATTTTCCACCGTCCTTTAGTTACACGATAAGTTCATGTAACTTAATAAATTAAAAACTTAAATAAAGAAATGACAAAATCATCAGTAGTATTTTAAAAAGGAGACATGTTACTGTTTACATCATTATATACACAGTTTACAAATCGTTCATGGAATGCGTTCGGTAAAGACTCATGACTTTTGTTCACCCAAAGTATCCTTTGTCCTGTGGAAACTTGCTTTAACACCGCTAAGCGTTTCCAGATACAGCCTGTCATTTGACTGGCTGTTGTATGAAATAATTATGTTATGGATATAAGTTACAGAAATGGACGTTAAAATACTCACCGAATAACCCTCTGCTTGGCTCCGGAGTTAAAAGCACCTCCCTGCTGCGCTGGGGTGTACCTGATGTACTGTGCGGGGGCCTGCAAACACAGTGTACTATCAGAGCGACACATAGTGACATACATATTCACTACTCTTTCAGTGGGCCGATGACATAAAATCACTACTGGAGTGTTCATCATCATCACCACCAGCCACAGCCTCTGCTGGGCCCAGGCCTCTTAGAGGAGAGCCGGTTCTAGAGCATAAAACCGCCACGCTGCTCCAATGCGGGTTGGTGGGCTTCAACAACTATTACCACAATTAAGTGATAACAACCGGGATCAACATTTTTTACGTCCTCTCAGAGTCACAGGAGGGCTGACTACACCAAACTCCGTGCTGGTACCGAAAATTCTTTAATAAGAAAATAAACAATACCTTATTTAATTTGGCCTGACTTTGGATTCGAACCCAGACCAACGGGGCAGTTGTTGATCATCCTTAATTACCCTATAACTATTAATGTGTCACTGCTGGTCAAATCTCCTATCTTCTTAGTAATTATAGAATAAGTGAAGAAGACCTGTTAAACCTCTCTATAGAAGATATTACACCAGTTTTACTGGTGCTGCCAGGACACCAGTAAAACTGGTGTCTCAATCATTGGTGAAATGGTCCTGATATATATATTACCAGTCTGGCGATGGCAGGCGTCCCAGCAATAAATACTATACAAAGTACAAGTCTCATGATTAAGCTGCTATACAGTTTAAACATGTTTTATTATCATCAGGATGTTATCAAATTGGAAAATTCTTCTCATAAACAATTTATACAGCGTTTAGGGAAGGCAGTGCTTCTGTACATTTATGAACCACACGCCAATGAAGTTATAAGCCAGAGCCATAATCAGGTTCAAACGCAACATCATTCGGGAAAGCAAAATAGCTTGGCTGCACGTCATTTTCTGGTTGCTAGTCACAGCCTAAGAGCCTCCAATAAGCCAAAATATGACTTACTTTATGCCATAAGCATTTAACAAAAGACAAAAATCCAACTCACAGCTTTGGGAGCAGCCTTAACAGGCAAAGCGGCAGATATTTTGGCATTTGTGAGTTTCTCCAAAGCCTGCTTAGTCTTTTCCGTGATATCCTGTATGTCATCTTCCGTTGGCTTCTGTAGAGTCGCGTCATCTTCTGCTAAGACTTCTGATGGCAGAAGGTCCGTTAGTTTTGAGTAGATTATCTGGGGGGAAAGAAACGATAATATTATAATCAAATAAAACAATCGTCATTATCACCATGAATTTCTAATATCCATAATGGCACAACAAAAAAAAAAAGAGTTGTCTTTATATTTTGTGAAACCATCAATTAGACAGTGTGTAATGAAACAAAAAAGTAGTAGTTAAATTATATGCCCTTTCTCTAACAAACAAGGCAATGCCTAAATAACCAACGCATAAACTAAGAACTCCTGGGCATACATCAATGGTTCACTAATAGTTGCTACCTAAAATTTGGTGCCTAAATTATTAGGCATTCGAATAAGCAAATCTTAGATTAAGTGAAAACAGAGATTAGTACCTTATAGTGTGGTAATTCAATATTGGCTAAATAACTATTTTAACATGCCTAGAATCAAACTGCATTTATAATTGTTTTTTTTTTTTAATTTCTACACTTAATTTGATATTAGAAAATACAGTTCAATTTTGACGGACCAAGCAGATGGAGCAAACATTTGCAAGCCATGAATGAATGAATGAATCAATACACTTTTATTGTACACCACAAATAATTGAATGCAAGGCCTTATCGCTAAATAGGGATCTCTTCCAGGCAACCATAGGCATACAAGAAAATGCTATACGAAATTACTGGGTGGTGCCCACAAACATTAGTGAAATATTAGGATTTTAAACTAAATTAACATAAAATAAACATATAACATAGTACATCCTAAACATAACATATTAAAGATATGTACAAAAATATACACAAACATCTATATATTCCATACATATACATAATGCCCAGCCGATACAGACAAGTAGTAGCCATGCAAGAATTACACACTATAAATTGCTCACAACCTGAGGTATAGGTGTTATGCATGGTGTATATATTTTATAAAGTTTAATTATCATGCCTAAACTTTAACCGTTATTATTATTTGGTCACAATGGTGCTTATAACCGCTTATAGTAACTAGGTTTAATGTAAATGTGTTAATACTCATCTCCAATCTTGTTAGCAACTTGTGGTTTGTAAGAAAGTATGTGACTCGCAATTAAACTGGTTGTTCGTTTTACTTCCCTTTATGACCTTTTAAACTTCTACCAACTGTACTTTTAAGTTTTTAACCATACTAGTTTTTACACCATCACCGGTTAATTCCCCCTTTTTTCCCACTGACACATTCCTCCTACTAATACGTACAGTTTTCGTACACCAGCAACCATGCCCTTCAGAATGGAAATCAGCAATGCTTCTTAGCAGCACAAATAAACATGGTGGTAGTACTTCAGAAAGTCTTCATCTCTATTTCTAGACATCTCTCGGAGAGAATTTACAACAACCTGCACTTTTACTCACCTTATCGGCACTGTGACCTTGTCTGGCTATAGCAGAGTATTTCACTTTTCCAGACTCGTCCAGTTGAACGGCTAGTGCGTTTGATGTGCTTTCCTTGCCCCTCGCTCCCATTCCCAATGGGTACTGGGCCACATGGATTTCCGGGAAGGCTCCGCCATCTGTTGATAGATCACACATCTATTGAAGAATATGGAGGAAACACTGTAAAAACATTCTGACTTGAAAGTGCCTTATCACTAGTTAGAATAGAATACTTTATTGGTGCATTACTCTGTTGGTAAGCACAATTAAATAAATAAATATACTACGACAGTACACACATCGCCATCTAGCCCCAAAGTAAGCGTAGCTTGTGTTATGGGTACTAAGATAGCTGTTGAATATTTTTATTAATATTATACACATAAATACTTATAATATACAGATAAACACCCAGACACTGAAAAACATTGATGTTCATCACACAAACATTTTCCAGTTGTGGGAAACAAACCCACAGCCTAGGACTCAGGAAGCAGGGTCGCTACCCACTACACCAGTCGGCCATCAAATTGTTCACAACAAAGTTCATAATATGACATGATCATATAAATTAAATTGACTGGCACTGGAGCTGTTTATTGGGTCCAAGGGTTTGATCCAACAAACAGCTGTAATGCTTGTGTTCAAGACAGAAGGGACATCAACCACAGGCAGTGTGACGTTGATCAAGTTTATGCAATTATGATGAATATGTATGTATCAATCTAGTGGTTGAGGCCGCTTTGGCAGATACACTTCCACCCTTTGGGATTATTTGAACTCTTATGACATTTATGTAAGTCAGCCATATTTACTTTGTGACGCTCCCAATGTACAGTCGCTGCTGAAATACTACATTTAAATACCACAGTAATAATGGTGTGCATAGAAACACTCTCACTGAAGTTATAAAATTTATTTATATAGAATGTCGTTAGATAAATCATAAATCTAAAATATTCAAACAATTTTCAGTAGCAGAAGATGCCCTTTCTTTAAAATATTTCAATATAAGCATGAAAAGATCCTAAGTTTTTACCTGCAAAATCATCCTCTACCCTTGGAATCCATCCTTTTCTTTGACCGTAAGGTGGAACAGTTGTTTGTGATATCACTACTGCACTGCCCACCAATTTTGACTTTTGCTCGTCATCTCGATCCCATACCTGCTGTACGGGAGCTGGTAACAAGCTGGAAAAACGATAAAACTCATAGAATTAAGGTTACCATGAAAACAAAACATTGAAACTTCTTACTGTGAAAGATACAGTTGATTTAAACGTTTATAGTAATGAAGGCTAATCTATTTTATGAAAAGTTTAATTATTTCACTTTAAAACAAATTCTAGATAACCAAAAAGATTTAAAGGGCAACGGATACTTTTTTTTCCATATAAAGCTCACATTATACATGACATGAAAGAAACTTAGAGATGTATATTAAAAATTTATGAATATATGATAAAATTTAATTACTCGGTAAAAATTAAATAATACTTAATTAAATAAATAAACACACAACACACCTCGACAACGACGCCATTTTGTTTGACAAATGACATCTATTTCAATGACACATAAATTTAAAAACGAAATGCGGCTTTTATTCGTCCGGAAACTTTCAGTTACACATTACGATTTCACATTTAATCAGAACAATCGTATTTAAGAACATATTGTTTTGAGTACTATTTAATAGAAACATAATTTATGACATTTAAGAGTATAATTGTTTAACAATTTGTTACTCAAAAATTTTACTATCCAAATGAAAAGTTGTTTGTAAAAAGAGGTGGAAAACTGACAGATTCGTATATAAACGAAGTACACAGCGAACGTCTCCTTTTATAACCTCAAAAATGCGCGAGAAGTATTACAGTGCTATGGCGAAGTAAGCTTATTTTTATTCTAAAAACAGTGTTTAGGTGAACCAATTGTTACTATGCCGTCGAAGAAAAGAAAATATAATGCACGGTTCCCAGCCGTAAGTGTTTATTGGCCAAAACCCGCGATATAAACAAAAAATTGTGCATTTGTTTTTGTGAATTCTACGCGTTTGACGATTATGATGAAATTGTTTGCTTTTAGGGGCGAATTAAGAAGATTATGCAGACCGACGAAGAAGTTGGGAAGGTAGCCCAGGCTGTGCCAATCATAATCTATATCCTTTTTAATTTTCGCATAGTTAAAACTGTCGCTTGAATTATACAAACAATACTTGAGTCAATAGGTCCAATTGCTGCCATTATAATGAACACTCAAGGTATTTTTGTCTGTCCTTTGTATTTATCCGCTTTACAATCGCAGTTAATTGAAATAAACAGTAGGTTATAGAAAAATGAATTGAATATTGTGTTTATATATATTTGTTATTGTCATGTTTACTTAAGTGATTAAAATTTGTCTGTATACTAAATTTATACAGATGTTTCCTTTCAATTGGCTTGATATATTTAAGCTGTATGCCTGAGAAATATGTTTATCAGCCTGTCTTTTTATAGCTATCTGTGAACCATTGTTGAGTAGATCTATAGATGTCAAGTGCTAGGAAAAAATATCTTGTTAGAATATATGCACCAATGTCATGTGCCACTTTTATCTAGCCTGCATCACAGTTCAAGTCCATCCAATGTCAGATTTACAAACAAGTTTTCTTGTAAATAAACAGATCGTTATCATCTGAGGACTCCATTGAATTAAGACCACCAATTTAAAGGTCTGTTGGATAGAAGCAGGCGTTACTTTGTGGCGTTCCATGATATACTATGAAAATTAAGCTTAATTTGCTATAAGCAGCGAAAAGCGGGAGAATCTGTATGGTGTAATTTATAATTTCTTCAATCCTTATACTCCACACCAAACAGATCTTTGGCTATGTGACCTCTACGCATTTTGGAAGGAATTATAAATTACACCATACAAATTCTTGCTTTACGCTGAGTATAGCAAGTTAGGCTTAATTTTCATAATAATTTCTAGGTCTGTTAGACCTTCACAATATGTACCCTGCTTATTGCGACTTAAGCTTTGTTCTGATTTGATGATGTAGAGATTAATCCTAAGTATACTAAGTAATATTAATACTAAGTAATTATAACTACTGTGTATAATTAATGTTTCTCTTTCTACCATGAGAAATTGTCATCCCATCAGTGTAAGTCTATTTATGTAAGTATAATGTATTGTTGCTGAGTGGACTATCAACTGTCCGTTTAACTGCTAGCTATTTTTGCTTAGGGTTCATCTGATAATTTACTTTGTTGTCTTGTATTATTTCTTTGGCTGCCAGAACACACATCAATATTATTGACAATATTCTGCATATTGTAAAAAAAGAGTAACCCCAGTTTAAGGGGCTATGGTTTCAAACTTGGATTTCAGCAGGCGTTGTCCTAATCCTTCCATGCACTTTATCAGCAATAGAGTTATACAAGTGTGGAATGCCTTGCCTGAAGATGTAGCGACTGCAGTATCTAGTATCTGAATCAGTTTAAGAAAAGACTGGACAAACATCAAAAAGACAAAGAGCACAAGAAATGATATAGACGCCTAGGTCTTTTTTATATATGTATCTAAATAAGTATATTAATGTTGTTTTGGCTCATTTTATGTATTTATTTTGTACACAGGCGTGAGTAAATCTCGAATAATAATAATATTCCCAATATTCACAATAATATTGACAGTGTGTTGAAGAGCTGAAGTATTGATAAAACTATGGTCAATATGTGTGAGCAGCTTTTATGTTTTGTTGCAATCAATTCACTCTATATATATAAATCTATTATTATTAATATAATGCGGACAACAGTTAGTTTACTATAATGTAGCAGTTACTTTATAGTAAGCAAGTGTTCTTCATCAGTGTTTGCTATAGTTTTCACAAATACTATGGAAACATTTTTTCCTGGATAAATAGTAGCCTATGTTTTTTAGCCTTTTGTCTAACTCTATGCCAAAAATCAAGTCCGTTAGTTGCTTAGGTTAGCACGCTGAGCAGGGACCAACAAACTCAAACACCTTCGCATTTATAATAATTAATGACAAGGTTGCTTGGAAGCATCCGGCTCCGCTTTCATCTCTCATAAAATGTAAAATGAAAATGATTGATATTGGAAAAGAGCAACTGCTGAGTTTCTTGTCGGCCTCTTCTAAGTAGAATCTGCCTTCCTGACAGACTAGACGTTTCAAAAGTGCTTATATTAGGCCCACTTCAAATAAACGAATTTTTAATTTTTTTAATTTTGAATATGATTAAGGATATATTGACTTAACTCAATGGTTTTATCACAACACCTCGCACGCTGGAGCTGTTTGTGGAGTCTCTGTTGAACAAAGCCCTGCAGGTGACAACGCAGAGAAATGCCAAGACCCTAAGCCCATCTCACATCAAGCAGTGCATACTAGCAGAATCGCGGTTTGACTTCCTTCGAGACTTGGTAAGTATGAACTGAATGATTATTAGCAATACTTCAAGCTATTTGCAGTGTGAACTTTTCGATCTTACTTCTCCTTCACTATTACAACGGAGCAGAAAGGCAATATTATTTTATAATTTTTATTAGTGTTTTTATCTACGCTTGGAGGAAATATCAATTTAAAAAAAAAATAATATTATAACATTTTCGGAACCTTACAGGATTTGAACCTGCGACTCTCTGGCTATCGCGGCCTGAGCGCTTTTTCCAATTAAGCCACGGCTCTCCTACCATCGATGCCGAAATTAGTGTATGTCTTTTAAATCAGTCTTATAGCGGCTGTAGTAGGAAACGTAATCTATTAGGAAACGTTGCAGTTTCGATCTACGATCTTCAAAGGTCCATATTACAATGAGAAACACTGACCAGGTGAGATTGCAGTCAAGGGCTAATTTGAAGTGGAATTAAAAAAAAAAAAATTTCAATTAGTTTTTTAACCTGTTATTTAGAAGATTTGGTTTAAAAAAAAAAGTAGAGGATATAACTAAGATGTGTATGTTAATTACAAAAAATGTATTTCATTTACATAACTTTTTCCAGGTGAAAAACATTCCCGATGTAACAGCAGCCGAAGAAAGAGACATCATGAGCAGGGAGAGTTCACCAAACTCAACTAGGTATATATATATCTTGTGACATTTTTATAACAATAATTTGTATCGCGAAAATTGCGGTAAAGACATGGAGTACTCTAGAAAAGAAACTCAGATAGAAGCAGTATACAAAAGGCGGCCTTATCGCTTAGGATAGGATAAGGAAAAAAGGAGGATAATAGACTGCATGTTGTGCATATTTAAAAAAAATACATACGAATGACTAACACACTAATACTTGAACTAGACTACACAAGTAAAATAAAACATAATATAAAAAATATATTAATAAAAAAAACTAATTTATACCTTAACATATCATAAATTACATAATTTAATTTATTTTTCAAAGAACTTCATTACTTTTTCAGATATTCAGACACAACCGCCTCCCGGAGGGTCAGAGAGGATTCAAACAGTTCGAGCAGCTCCGACATTAGAGTACAAGCAACGACGGCCAAAGACGTTCTCAGACGAGCTATATCCCTAGATGCAGACAAACCTAAGAACGAAACTATAACGTCAGAGGCGATAGGTAAATATGATGAAATCCGCTTAAACTTACATCCGAGAGCTAGTTTAACAAAACTTTAGTGTTATGAAAATTAAGCCTAATTTGCTATACCCCGCGAAAAGGAAGAGAATCCGTGTGGTGCAATTTATAATTTCTTCAATCCTTATACTCTTAGTTGTGTAATGACAATATTTTGTAACAAAAATACATTTGTACAGTTCTAATAGTAATATTGTGAACTATAACAGCGAGTACTACAGGCTTTACAAGGGCGCTATAGCTGTTATAGAGCTGTAATAGTTTTTTTGTTAACTATATTAAGCGGTATACAGAGGCTTGCACTTCGTACATGCACAAAAGCACTGCATACCCAATTTTTTTTTATAACCTGTATTGGAGGGGAATTTTTCCATTTTATGCCATGCACCTGTTGGATAGAAGCAGGCGTTACTTTGCGGAAATCCATAATATATTATGAAAATTAAGCTTAATTTGCTATACTCCGCGAAAAGCCGGAGAATCTGTATGGTTTATTTATAATTTCTTCGAACCTTATACTCCACACCAAACAGATCTTCGGCAATGTACCCTCTACGCACGTTTCGCTCCCAAACCGGAGCATCCTCAGGAGATGTTGACTTTACAATGAATAATTGTTAAAAATCCAATATTTAATACTTTGGCCTTGAAACATAAAAAAGTCTTTGTCTTATTTATACATCAGTGATAGCTGAGTGGATTGGAGCTAGAATCCCAGCACGCACCTCTGAAGTTTCTTAGTAATGTGCGTTTTAAGAAATATTATAATGTGGTTTTAATAAATTATAAAAAAAAAATTGTGCGTACTTACACACGCGTTAGATGTTATACTTCTTTGGCGTAACAAGATAAAAATCTTTTCAAAAATTGTAGTTTTCGCCTTATTACGTTTGTAGAAAAATCGACACTAACAATAGAAAAAAGATATTTCATACCTTGAAAGTTTATTAAAACGCACTATCGAGTTGAATAAGGTTTATTTAAATATCAATATAATTAAATAAATGGACATAATAAACAAAATTAAATTTGGACTCGTTATCGGACAGCCAAGTTTCACTCAACATTAAAATTTTAGATTTGTGTACAATAAAATCAATTAAAACACCGGAATGAGCCCGCAGACTTTGACAATTCAAAACGCACACTGTCAAACCTTATAGCTAACTTCATGGTGTACGTTTTTTGTGACGGTGTGCGCGCGCATCGTTAAAATTTACTCTAATCATTTTTCTCTAACGCGCCAAAAGAATATAATATAGTATAACTTTAAAAATTACGAAAAATTTACATTTAGCCGCCAACAACTATATATCCCTCCTGGCCGTATCCGACCACAGCGACTCCTTCTAGCTATTATGAGCGTCTGCGTACCTGATGTGCTCTCCAGTGACTGGCATAACCACTCTTTGTTTTAAACGTGCGATCACATTGACAGCACATCAGTACTCCACCAATTATATTGTAATATATGGCCGGCCGTAATTATATATTTTTTTCAATTTCAATTTCTTTATTCGCAGATTGAGTTACATAGTTGGTGGGTACAATATTATAATAGTGCTACAATCGCCATCGATTGGCATGCAAATTAGATTTCTTAAAAACTATGTCTTTACAATGTTCATTTAATCAAATAATTAATAATATACAACAAATTTATATTATCTATTATTAAAAATATAATATGTCAAAGTTCTATAAAATGTCACGTAAATCTTATATCTTTAAACGAGCAATATTTTCTTGTACATATATATATATATATATATATAATTGGAATCTCGTAATCGGCTCCAACGATTTTCATGACATTTAGTATACAGAGGGTTTCGGGGGCGATAAATCGATATAGCTAGGATTCATTTATATTGGAATCTCGGCATCATTTATATTGGATATACGACTATTTTTTTGAGTCGACTCATTCGCGGACGAAGTCGCGCAGGTCCGCTATTATTCTTTAATATCACAATATCGCTTTTTAATTAAGAACTCTTTCTTCTTTTCGTAGATTTAACAAAGAAACCAGGTGACAAGCCGATAGTGTCGGCGAACTTTTACCAAGAAACTCAGCCCGTAGATGAAGTACAGCATAGAAGTGTTATAACATTAAATCCCACATATGCAAGTCCGCAGCCCTCCACGTCTAATTATACAGGTATCTATACAATAATGAAGCGAATATTCTACACTAAAAGTAATCATAAGATTGAAAAGAGCAACTGCTGAGTTTCTTGCCGGCTTCTTCTCGGTAGAATCTGCCTTCCGAACCGGTGGTAGAATCACAAAACATCGTCAAAACACACATAGCTCCAAAGTAAGCGTAGCTTATTTTATGGGAACTAAGCCAACTGATGAATAATTTATGAATAATATACAGACAAACACTTAGACACCGAAAAACATTTATCATCACATAAAAATTATCCAGTTGTGCGAGTCGAACCCACAGCCTTGGTCTCAGAAAGCAGGGTCACTTCGATAATATGGTGTGATAATAGTAGGTTTTTAAACAAGATGGAAAAAACCCCATTCTCACGCGAGATATTTTTAAAATCCATTGGTTTAAAAATGTAGGCACATAAAAAAATTTTTGGTGATATATTTTTACAGTATTGGATTATAAGAAAAATAGTGGTATGAGATGTGAGACTGGTGCGACTGTTGTCTTCTTCAAATTCAAATTCAAAATTTCTTTATTCATGTAGGCCTATCACAAGCACTTATGAAGCGGTCATACATATATGTTTACATAATTGTAAGTGGATGGTGATAACTTCGTACACCAACTTAAACCTAAAGCTACGAGGGTTCCAAACGCACCCTGGTCTAAGAAGAGCCCACAACAAACTTAGCCGGGTAATTTTTTTTTTTGTTATCACCATCTCACAGTTTATTTATATTAAGCTATGAAGCTACAGCATTACACAACTAAGCTTTTTTATCGTTCAAGTAATCCTTAATATTATAATAGGATTTTTCTGTAAGTCTTCAATTACTATTTCTAGCCGCAGATTAGATAAAAAACGCCAATTTTCCTAACATAAGATATGATAAAACTATTTTCTGTACGCAGGTTTCAAAAGAGTAATGAGTTACACAGAGCCAATAAATTACCCTTCGTACGTAGAGAAAGATGCAACGCCAATACTAAAAATAGACTTTACAAAAAGTCTCTCCCTTCCCGAGATCAAAGTCCTGGACAACGCTGTCGCCAGCATTGCCAGTGTGCCCAAAGAAGAGAAGAAGTTGCATAGGCAGAACTCCAAAAAGTCTGAAGTGAAGAAACTCGAAACTATACCTAAAACGTTACTACCTCCCAGAGTCGATATTGACCATTTGAATTCGGGAAACCTACAAATTGACGAAGACTACGATACCTGAATTAATTTTTGTGAAGTAACTTTTCGTTGTTTTCTTTTGTATTCGAAGTGAAACTTCCGTTGGCTTGACGGGCAAATGGTTATTTAAATGGAAAAAATGTTTGAAGCTTTGTATTTAATTTGAAGGTAGGAAAAACTTTTTTGTTATGCTCAGTGACTATTTTTCTCGTCGTACAACAGTGAATCCAGTTAAAATACATTATAAAAAAAAAAAAAAGTGGCTAAGAAGCACCCTACATCGAGTGCAAGCGGCGCGGTGCGCCGGCGGTACAAGTTCAATCAATTGCAGTCCTTTTAATTTTATAAGATGCTTCCAAAATTCTTAATGCAGAAATTACTTTTTTTTTATATTTATAGACGAGCGCTTGACTGCAGTCACACCTGATGGTAAGTGATGATGCAGCCTAAGGTGGAGCGCGCTGGCCTAGAGGATGCCTATTCACTCTTGATTTGATGTAAGGAGTAATAGGAAGGGGGCAGTTGTACGAGGCGCTACGTTCATTGCCTCCACGATTTAAGAAATTACTGCACAGTAGGAAGGCTCGACCGGAGCCTGCGGGGACGCCCGAACCCCCCTGGGAATTGCCGTCGGGTCCTCTCTCCGGTCGCCAAACGACACGATATCACTTGTGAAGTAAACCTCTATTGTCTTTAATATTAATACAGATAGGGTCGGTCAATCTTCGACGATAGAAAAACCACTGTGTATAAACCGTCTCATATATTTAAAATGCTGTTAGAAGTGGATTAAAGTTAACTGTAAAAGTTGTGTAATGACAATATTTTGTACTAAACTACATTTGTACAGTTCTAATAGTAATATTGTGAACTATAACAGCGAGTACTACAGGCTTTACAAGGGCGCTATAGATGTTATAGAGCTGTAATAGTTTTTTTGTTAACTATATTAAGCGGTATACAGAGGCGTGCACTTCGTACATGCACAAAAGCACTGCATACCCAATTTTTTTTTATAACCTGTATTGGAGAGGAATTTTTCCATTTTATGCCATGCACCTGTTGGATAGAAGCAGGCGTTACTTTGCGGAAATCCATAATATATTATGAAAATTAAGCTTAATTTGCTATACTCCGCGAAAAGCCGGAGAATCTGTATGGTTTTATTTATAATTTCTTCAACCCTTATACTCCACACCAAACAGATCTTTGGCAATGTACCCTCTACGCACGTTTCGCTTTGAAACCGGAGCATCCTCAGGAGATAACAGTTAACTATTATTCATTGTAAAGTCATGTGGAGTACAAGTTAGAACTTTCAGCGAGTATAGCAAATTAAGCTTAATTTTCACATGACATGTACGTGCTTTATGCATACCCTGGTCGGAAACCCTGTGCACGCCACTGGCAGTATATTTGCTATAGCGTACACTACAAGCTATATATACAAGGGTCTTAAAGCTCTTATACAATAACACTATAACAGTTAACAATAACACTAACAGTATAGTGTTATTGTTAACTGTCAAAGCTGTATAATAGCTATAACAGGTACACAAGAGCTAACAGACGGTCATATAATGGGTGATATAATTTTTATATCATGCCCATGCTAGCCCTGCACTAAAAGTATATGTTGAATAGTTTTAGAATTGCATTGCTATAACGCAGTATATTTGTTATAGTGAACTCTGCAAGCAATACAAGTGTATTATATATCTTATACAGCTATTAAAGTTAATTATATTAAGCAGTATATCGGCTTTAACACGTACTACTAGCTATAAAAGGGCATTATTACTTTTGTATAGCTGCATTAATGTTATTGATAACGGTTATAGCTGTATTATAGATTTGGCACGCACTACAAGCTATACAAGGGTGCTAAATCTATGGTACAGCTATAAAAAATATATTGTTACAAGCTGTTTAAGAGCGCTATACCCATTATAAACACCTAGACAGGTTTTGAGCTAATCCGACCTTACATTGTCTTACCTAACGTTAATCCACAATACAAGCTGCGCGCACGAACGTATGAAGATAAACCAAAGGAGTTTCACTTCTCTTGCGTGTAATACGCAACTTTTTTTATGCTGTTGTGCTATGTTGTATAGCGTGACGTTGCATGGAATTTGTTATCCAAATATTGTATACTCTTTAACGCTTTTTAATCATATTCAAACAGTAAACCATTAAAACTGTCAAAAACAAATTAAGACAATTAAATTAATGGTTTGATGTATAGAAACATCCTTGATCGAGTGTAAGCGGTCCGGTGCGGTGGCGGTATCCATTCAATCAATTGCGGTCGTTTTATGCGGCAAACTTCGAATAGGTAGCTATTTAATTTGTTCAGCTTCTTCCAGATTTCTGAATGGAAAATAATAGAATAGAAAAACTTTATTGCAACACAACACAATAGGAAAAATACAAGGAAAACATTAATAGTACTTAGTGCTAGGGTGCAAAGGCGGCCAGATCACTGAAAGTGATCTTTCAAAGGCAACCTGAGCGTACGAAGCCGATAAAAAATTGGAAAGTGGATGGTTCATAAAGTATGTTATAAAAAAATAAAATAAACTATACCAGTCCACTGCTGGAGTAAAGTCCTCTCGAAGGAAAGGATTTACCTATAATGAACATACCATGCCATATTAATAGAAAAACAAAATAAGAGAACTCGAAAAAAATTTGTATACAATAAGCGAACTCTACTTCACTTTGTTCCAAATCGTTCGAACGCTCTTAGAAATTTAGCCGAATGTAGTGAACATATTGTTCTCTCTCTTTTCGTCTATGCAGCGCAACGCGTATACGAAAAGGACAGATGTATTCTTTTTTGTATATACCTTCAAAGGGGTAGGGTTTACCTATAACCACGCTGCCCAAACGGGCTGGTGAACGCATTAGATGGTAGAATAGACACTGGTGGAGGTGACTAAGGTACTGTAACAGACACTGCTGCCCGTTGTCTGTTACAGTACCTTAGTCAACTCGTACGACACCCGTTGTTAGAGTGTGAGTATTCTGATCTCCCGTCACCTCACGTTACCTAATTTAAATGGTGAAGTAAACTTTAATTATTTCCATTATTGCTCAGAGTTGCTGTTGATGACCCATAAAAAGTATCCAGTATTTTTTTTTGTATCTTTATTTATTTGGGACTTTTATCGAACACGGATATGTTATTTGGTAAATAACAAAAAAAATAATTATAACAAATACCTACTATAAGAGAAATGGAACATTAACAATCTGTTATGTCAGGTCAGTTGACAGAGAAGGCTCGTTAGAGCATAACATCTAGCCGCTCCAAATTGTATCTGCTACATACCGCAAATATCGCGTATCCTGTCTTTGAACCCTAAGGATGTGGTTATATGTATACTGACAAAAAGTAACCCTTATCTGGCTTGTTTTAAAGCCTAAGATGGTTCCAGCCAGTGTAAGATTAAATTAAAAAAACGAAAAAACTATTCATTTATTTCTAGTAAGCCTAGTTTATAATCATTTTAGAAACGTCAAGACGGTCCGTTTGTTGTAATTCTACCTCCGGTTCGGAAGTCAGTTTGATCAACATTTCACAGTTCAAAAAATCAAAAGAAATCGAGATTCAGTAATGCACATGCGAACTAACAATGGCTTTACGCCATACGAAATTACTGAGGATTCCGTTAAATGTTTAGAAATTGTTCTATTTAAACCAACTTTGTTTGTGGCTTTGGCTTTGGCCGTGGCGGGTTACCACCCTATCAAGACGTGATAAGATGAAAAGATGAGAATTCAAATTCAAAGTCCATTTCGATTTACTTTTTCAAAGGTCCATATTACAATGAGACACGTTTGAAACAAGAGATGACACATTGCTTGTTTTATAATTTTTATTTGTGTTTTTACCTACACTTGGAGGAATTATCAATTTTATAATTTTAAAATGCATATGAAATTCACGTCCATTTTAATACGATTTGTGATGTAGAAAATTAATTTAAAAAAAACGAATAAAGTTCGTTACTACATTCTTATTTGGATAACAAATTTTATGGATTTGTGTTGTTTACCATTTTAGGTATATTGTATGATAAGTTTTTAATAAATGATTAAATAATTAATTATTATTGTTTTTTTGTTTTTTATGATTGTTGAATTTTTTTTCAGTTTAAATTCCGCTTAACCTATCTCGTCTCGTCTCGTCTAATCGTTATTCGTTGAGATCGACATTTCAATCGTGATCTCGCACTATTCATGGGTCGCATGAAATAAATACTACTGCATCGGAGACGTCATATTCCGGACAATGAATGAAAAAGTTTGTAATAAATGTTACCTTATAGAAAATTTATATTATAGTAAAAAAGATTACATAAACGATAAAAAACCTTGGATATGAATTATTGCTCTAATCACGAGTTTTAAGGTAGGTCCTACAAGGATGGTTTAGGTTTCAAATTTAATTCGTAAATTTGTAAAAAAAATCGCAATAAAGAGATATGTATAGAAGCACAATGTGTGATGGTGGTAACAAAAAAAAATACACGAGTGATTTAAAGTTATGTCGTGGGCTCCGTCCGCTACCTACTGCCAAGCATCTGCCTATACGCCTCACGGACACAGGGCGAGACTTTATAGGTGTACGTTGCATGCCCTGCGAAGTGTTCAGGTCCATCTGGTTTGCCTGTCAATTATTCCTACAAAAAAATCGGTGCTATAAAGCAAATAAAACGAAAGAAATAATTCAATTTTCTTTATTCAGGTATTTACATGAAATAATTATTTTTAAGTATAGTGAGATAATTTCGCGTAATTGCAATTATAATTATAGTAAATAATTTAGATTTACATAGAAATAATAATAATTGCGGGTACAAGGCCTAGATACAAGGAAATGTAATAGATTTATATCTAGTAGTATTCAATTCAGCAAATTTCAATAATATAATGTTTATATATTGCTAATTTTCATGCAACAAAACTGTCACTTATAGTAGTTACATCGTACACAAGACTTTTAAGTCACTTTTTGTGCTTCTAGTAGCGTAATTTAGAAAAAGCAGTTGATACGTGTCTTATCCATAAGTGTGCGTTTCTTCTGAAGTTAAGAAAATTAAACAATCAGATTATTCAGACTGGACTGGCGGTTGACGGAATAAATTATCCTCATAGTATACTTTATTTCCCCACATCCGGTCATAGCGCAACCACCTCGGCCTCGGAAGAGGAATTTTTGAATAGTAAAACTTTATATGGAACATGCAACAAGTCCTGCGACGGTACTCTGTATTTCGTATTTTATGATCATGTAAAGAGAAGCTACCGGCCACGATTTTATTCGAGTTAGGTTCGGTATGATCATCACACAGAATACTGTTGCGGAAACCCGGGAGATAGTTCCTACAAGTTTGAGTCAAAAGTTCCTATCACTTTTAGTTAAAAGTTCCTATCAATTTTAGTCGAAAGTTCCTATCCAGTTTTATCAAAAATAAAGTCCCATCAATATTTTGTAAAGTTCCTATAAATTTTGTTTAAAAGTTCCTATGAATTTCGGCCAAAAGTTTTGTGTACAACATAATTGATACATTTTCGGTTCTTAATTAGTAAATTTCACAAGTTCATAGTGTACATCAAAGTGCAGTAAATCAATACAATATTATAATTTATTATGTGTATTTATTATTTTTTGCAAGCATATTATTAAAGGTATATTTTATTTAATAACTGTGGTAATAGTTTGACAAGCGTTTTAAGATCATTTGCAGTTTGGTACGGATTTATAAGCAATCATAGAAAAAAATAACACTCAGTTTCATAAACGCTAGTTTTGATGATTAGACGTCTTTCAATAAAATTCATTTCCTCGAGAGAATAAGTTAATGGTTGAAAATACATAAAAAGGCTAGTCTTGGTTTTTCTCGTTAGAAACTCTAGGCTATATATGAAAGAAAATTTTGGCGAACTTTTTAATCGGTGCAAAACTGCAAAGGGCCTCTAGAATACAACAATATTATTATGTTATATACGAAAATGCATATCAACAGCTTGTTGGATATTCTTTATATATATTTAATGATTACTTTGTATCTATATATTTATTATCTGCAAGTCAACTACTCATTGAGGAGATCGTAAACCCTATTTAAATGAATTGTAGTAATAGTATTGAAATTAGAAGTAACAGATAGCATGATGAAGTACAATATGGCATACAAAACATCTTTGTAAAATTAAAAAAACTGTGACATATTCAAAAATGCCTTCTTTAGGGCTTATTTGAAGTCTTGAAACACCATTTACTCTTAGCTGTCTTATAACATAAGAAATATTTTCATTAGTTTAATAAATTAAAGAAAATTTAATAAAAAGATATTTGATTAATATATGTGTGTATGTTAATATTTGTAAGACACTCGCTTAAAATTAATAAAACACCTTTTTACATTATAAGACAATTAAGAAAAAATAGATATATATAGATAGCTTTATATTATCAATACAATAAACTATCTGCAACTTCCTACAGTTATAAGATTTGCTCGCTCTCGATCGAAGTCGTTTTCGAATATGGAAATACTTGAACTTCGGAGTCAAATAAATCTTATTTGCAATTCATAAAGCTCAAATCTGTAGGCTCAACCTTTTGACAGAATGTTTGTAAAGCTAAAATCACGAGTACAGGATTTGCGACTCCAAAACTAATACCATTAGGTCCATTTTACTTTAACAGTACAGTCTAGATACAGGTTGATATGCGAAAGACTCCTCGATTGCGAGCAAGCAAATCATGTATTAAGGATACAGATGAGTTCTACGATCGCATAATGCGTTATTGTCATCGAGTTTTCTGTTTTTTGTACTTGAACGTATAATTCAGGGTTGCCTATTGCGAGATTTCCAACCAACGTCCGCTTATTCGCGTGTATATTCACTTTCGAAAGTGATCTAGTTAGACAAAACTGTTTTGTAGTATTGTCACCAGATGGCTCTGATAGGTATGTTATTTAACAATGTAACTTCACCCTAATACTACTTTCCTTTTTCTCTGCTGGAGGCTGCACAGACAGAACTGAGAAAAAAAATAAAAAGGGAGAAAACCTTACAATGTTACTATCGAGTCGACATTGCAAACGAATCGAATACGCGCCATTTCGTATATAAACAATAATAAATATTGAAAAAGATTAATACAATATTTTGTGAATATTTTTCATGCAGAAAGATAATACGAAAAATTAAGGGCGTCCATACACGTGCAACTTTTTTCTCTGTAACACTTTCGTCTCCCAGGTAAAATCGTATTCTTGCACTTAGACGTGCCAATTGGCAAGTCAAAATATCTCGACAAAGGTCAGAAGTTGTGAATCGTTCAAAATTAAAATTCTTACTGTTCTCATTAAATACTTTAGAGAAGTTAAAGCTTTTGTGTATCTATGGAGTGCCGGCTATTATTAGTACAGAGGAAGCTCGGTTTGGGAGACTTGTGTTTCAAAAGGAAAATTGCCTTTGTGTGTGCGCCTTTATAATCAACCCTACTAGAGGGTACCCAATAATTTTGTAACTGTTAAAAAAAATATTTTCGTATCATCCCTCGTGCGGTTATAATACTAGCAGTAACATATACAAGTTGCTCCATCAGGGTAGGTGATATAAAGTACGATTATCCTCCTTCTTTATGATTTATAAAAACATCATATAAGCATAAAGGCACTGCCTACCCAAGTTTTTAGATATCTTATTTGGGTAGATTTTTTTAATTTCACACCGCCTGCCTGCTTTACGCCTTGGTAGCAGAACCTGTAGACGCCACTATACTTTCATACAATACTATCCACGTAGGTGTATATAAAATGTAAAGTACTTATATATCTATACAGATCTCGAACATTAGCAAAATCTACGTCTACCGGTGGCCGATCAATAAAGCACTGACCGAGGTGTCTCGACAAAATTTCCTTCTAGAAGGAAGAGAATTATGAAGTCGCCATGTTTTCTAATTTGCTTTGGCAATGTTATCCCATATATATTTTTAACTTTGTAAGATCAGTTTTGCCGAACTGCCCTCAAACCCCAGCCCCAGTTGCATTATTAAATGGCCACTCTAACATTTTATGTCCTCAATTGGAACTTACAAAATACTTTTAACAAATACGTCTGTTACTCCTTAAATCTAGATAATTGTTTAACGAATTTTGATTTCTTTCGATTATTATTAGGTTTCATTTATCGCCAATTCATTACCGTATATGGTTTTAAAAAAAAAAGCAGAGGTCACATTTCGGTGTAATCAGTTACGAGCGCATTTACATATCTGTGCAAAATGTAACCCTCCGTCTGTTTACCTGGAAATTTCCAACGTATTGCAAAAACATTTTTCATATTTATCAGGTTACATAACCTGTTTTTTGTTCACAAAATCGCATGAATAGATACTCGTAAAGATCGGAAGTAACAAACGAATAAGCGCCATCTGGTAGAGTACTCATGAACTACGTCGTGGTTTTTTCATTAAGTTACCTGACATAACATTTAAGTATATGCTTGAGAGGGTTTATTTTATTACATCTTTTGCATGATTATCACTACTTTACTAGGCAAGTATTCCGAGATTTTTGGAAATTTCCAAGTGATTAGAACTCGCGAGATTTAAATTGAATATGTATTGATTGAGGAATTCATTGTAATTAATAGGTACACAGATTATATAACAACGTTTAAAAATCCCGAATATCATTTCTCAATTTATAATTATTACAATTATTTAATTATTATTCACATTTTATTTATACGATTCAGTTCTTTCTGGTACACTTTTTTTTTTTTTTATAAAATTTAAGAACCTAATACTCTAGTTACTACTCTCTTCGATATATTATACAGATCTTTGGATGCGCAAGTTTATATCATTAAGTATAAATTATAAATTAGTAGTTGGGTCCACACTCGCAAATCGTCACACCGGAAGTTATCGTGCGTCATACTGAAGTGCATGCTTCGCCGTTATCTTAAAATCATATAATATATATGTAAACTCATAAATTTAATAACGTTTTATATATCTTCTCTGTAACCTGCTTTTAGTTAGTAGTTGGTTTATTAAAGAGAAAATAAGATATTAAAACGCTTGTATGGAATGATGACTCCACTTAGCGTAAGTTATTATTTCTACTGGCGGAGAAATTCGAAGTATTCAAATGAACAGTTATTCTTTTACTGAATATCAAACATTTAGACTGGTTTATTTTATCTATTTATAAGACGTATGCTCATCAGTATACAGTTTTTCTCGGCGTGCAAATAAATGCACTTGTCGGTTTTGCGATTATAAACAGAATAACGTCTATTTCAATTCACTGTGACATCCTCAAGAGAACTTTGGTTATTTCTAACGCAAAATCTATTTCAATGTATTTTATTTCTTTATCTAAATTGACGAAATAAGACACGTATTGCTCGAGATAAAGTCCCGCTAATTGCAAAACTTGACGAGTATATTAATCTTGATGAGGACCCGGCTACTGATTTAAAAAAAAAAAAAAAAAAGAAGCTTGACAAAAGCGTTTCTATGTTATTACACAGGTAAAAGGGTGTATTTCGAATATAATAATAGTTATAATACATTGTAGATCTAAACAAAAATCTCATTTCACTACCACTTAAACTAATTAAAATCTTACAAATAAGACAATACATGTTATGTAGTCACATACTTTATTATTATTATACGGTCACAAAATTATTAAAAAAAAAAAACGAAAAGACTAGATCGTTAAAAAATAATTACCTAAGTTAATTAATAGGGGAGTTTTTTTGACTTTATGTAATTTTTGTGACTCCATTTTTTTTAATATCTAAAGATCGGGTTTAATATCCGATTACAGTTACGTCATCATAATTACACAAAATCAATTCTACTACCAATTCCATGCTACTTACTTTAAAAAGTCACAATCGCGATGAGATTTGTAAGAAAAAAATACACTTAAGTATAAAAAAATGGTACTAATATTTAATTCTAAACCAATTCATAATAATACAAACTTAATATTTATATTTGAATATCAAATGGTTTAATTGTGGCCTATACCACCAGAAGCGATCGTTTGTCATGGCAAAGCTCCTTTCAACAACATATTGGCCCTGAAATCACTAATACTTCATCTTTTCTTTCGTAAATCTCTCGTGACTTAAATTACATTTCATTATTTACATCGGGTTATATTTTAATACAGATCCCACTGCCATTAGACCAATATCTGTTCTACCCACTCTAAATATAAACTTTGTAACTTTTAAAAGAATGATTTATTAACTCAACAATTGACGCTGGTTTTGAGTGAGGTCTTTGTTAGGTAAAAAAACGTGCTTCGCGTTTTCTATTATTTGTCCTAGGCATTAGATTGTGTTTAACATGACAAACCGCGCCGGCAATAAAACTACACCGCTAAGAGATTGTCGGAGAAGCCCTTGATTTTAAGAGTTTCTGCCTAAACAAAAACATAACATTGAAATTAGTCTATCAGTTGCGCAAATAACTGATCCCTAGGGGGTCTTAACTAGGGCCATTTCTGTTCCTCGTCTACATTAATTGGCTAAGGAAGGTAGGTAACCTTGTTAAGGACAATCACAGGTTAGGATAAAATACAATTAAAAATAATCAACATTAAACAGCTTGTAAACATCTCGCTCGATTCAGTAGTGTAGTACAATGCTTTGAAGTTAATAAAAGTTAATAATTTGGCTCTTAATGAGAAGAAAAAAGTAATTTATTATAAAAATTAAAATTGAGTTACAATTGTTAATTTTTTGTATGAAAAATTATATCATAGAGAATCAGGGCCTACTACAAAATGTTCTATAAGTAGTATATTATTTAGTCGTCATGCAAATTGTCGAAAACGCAATACTTTCAAATATAAATACCAGTCATAATGGTACAAGCTCTAATATAAAATAAAGGTTACAAACAAATCTAAATACAAATACTATTTGGTTTTAGTTAGATAAAATAAGCTATATTGGTACGGTCTGTAACGCTTTGTGTTAACTCTTTTTTTTCACTGTAACAAAACTACGTTTGGCAGTGCTTGTTAGTTTAAACAAATTAAGCATTTTAAGAGCCTCTGTGCACGCGGCGTATTACTCAGAGCTGTATAATGGTTATAACGCGTACTACAGTATATAACAGTACTCTATATCCTTTATCCAGCTCTTATAGAGTTTGAACTATTTTAACTCTTTACGCCAGTTGGGTATATTATATCAAAAGCCTAGCTACACTTAGTATATTTATTAGTTAATCGCTATTTCATGTGATGATCAACCTAGTTATTTTTTGCATTTTCTAGTATGAAATTCACTAGCTTGACTTAAATGTTTTGTAATGTCATAGTAAAATTAACCTTAACCACTCCCCGCTTTAGACTTAAAATCGTATAAATACAGCGTTGTTAGCGTAAAGTTTATAAAATTATAATCAATATAATTTTACAAACGTTACGAATTTACAACTTTAACTCGAGGAAAATAAGGTCGATTTTACGTAAACTTTATATTGTTTCTATTTTTTAACAAGGCGTATTACGAGCTTTCGAATCGTAAGAAGTGCGTACATTGTACAGTTTCTTTTTTAAACGACTAGCCGAAAGGCCTGTTAATGTGTTCAACAGTTGTTTGTGTTATTTTATTTCATTTGTGGTGCTTTGAAGACGCGGAGAATTTTAAGAATCTCCAAAGATATAACTACAACTGAATGTCAATATGGCCGCCATTAAACGACATTTTTAAATACACAAAATGCTATCTATTTTAATATATTTTAATAAATAATGGGTCGATCGTTATTATCACAAATCGCAAAACTATTTTTTTATTCAATATGGTGACAGTATATTTTATTTTATTTATCAATCAAGTCGCTTAAAATAGTCGGGGGCTTTGTAAGTATTTTTTTTTAACTTTTTCTCTAATATAAAATGTTTTTTTTTGTTTTACAATCCTATACATATTATAATAAGTTTTATATAAAAAATTACAATAGTTTATTCACAATAATTTATATTTCATTTTAACACGTTACTACGCAAGAGGACGTCACGATCGTGTATTTGAAAAAAAAAAAAAAACATTAGGTATTATGAATCAGACCTTAACCAAAATGTAGTAATATTACTTTAATTATATATTGCCATGTCATTGTCATGAAAACTTAAAGAAAATAAAATAGTATTTATATTTATACTAATTTTGTTATATTTAGTCGGCGGTAATTGACGCTACAAGAGAACCCAAATATAGCTCACTCGGGAGTAATATCGCGATTCCGAAGATAAATATATATACAAATGTATACTATGCAATTATACAATGATATAAATGATATATACAATTTATAAATAGCAATATAATGCTAACTTGCCCAATTACATAGCGTAAATGCATAGTGAAAAATCGAACGGTATACATAATATAAAACGTATAAAATCTGTAGTATAACAAATAGGGAATTTCGGTCATTAAACACAAAAATGTTGTCTTTCGTACCTCTAGGGCGACAAAAATTGTTAACAAATAAAAAAAACGACACTAGTCCACATAATTTTGAACTCCTACATACAATGAAATACTTATTTTATATATATTGATATATGTATATACATATATATTTTGTTTAATTTCTAACAATTAGACAGTCTTACTTTATATATATATATATATATATATATATTTATATATATATATTTATATATATATATTGTTGTCTATGGTGTGGCATAAAAGAAAATGCTTTCTACTTCATTTTTGCGCAGTAAAATTTGTAAAGTACAAACGTGCAATCACATTTATTAATGACCAAAACTCCATATATTTGAAATGACGACTGTTATAATACAAATATAAATAAATTATTCCAACATTACTAATTGACCTACAAGCCACTTCGGGGTAAATATTATATAATTAGTAAAATCTAACTACCAATTTCATTTTTAATATTAATTATATTTTATAATTATATACGTATTATTATCGCGTATGGAAGGTATTCCGTATTATATACCAAGCGACACTATTTTTATATAACATTGTACCTATTGCAAACATTTTTTATTATTATATATTTATATAATTAATATATATTAGGAACCAAATGGTACATATAAATTATATTACAGTAGATCCACCTCACGAAGGCAGTTTGGCGAAGGTGGTTGTGCATGCGTATATTTTTCACCGGAACTGGCGTAAGACGTATCTCTTAAACTACGTATATAATATATACTATACACACTAATACACCTGTCGTTGCACGACTACAACCGAGGCTAAACTGTTTTCGTGGTATGGAAATATATCAATTTCTTTTATATTTATTGGGATGGTGTAATAAAAAAAATCATTAAACACCGAAATTTTTTTTTCAAAAGATTAATTAATTTCAATGCACGTTTGCATTTTTTATATAAATTAAAGTAATTTTTTTAAAATGGAAGAATGTTTGTTTTATTATTTGGCGGTAGACGTTACAAACCCGTTTTATTTTAACGCCCTTAACGCAATGCTTCAAGAATCACTTTAAAATGACACTAACAGTTTCACAAGTGGAGAGAACACACTTTGCTAGACGTTTCATCTGAACTTATCGATAATATTAAATTTATTTTACAGTTAAAATAAATTATAGCCTCACTTTTTATTTATTAAAATTTGACATTATTAAGTCAAAATACAATTCGATGGAATAATTTTATAAACACAATTTTATAAAAATAAAAAATTATACGAATAGTTAAGAATAAGTTATCATGTTTGTGTGTATGTTAGTGGATCTTTTGGCTGCACGGATGGTAGTAAAATTTGACACCAATCGGTACAGGTTTCTGGAACGGACTTTTATGGCTGGATTAACTGTTTAAGCGGAGCGATTTTCCACGTACAAGTTAAGACGCTGACTTACGGAAAAAGAAATAAAGGTATTAAACAGTGGTCTACCGCGTTTTCGTAATAAAACATTAAGTATAAAAATTATTTCATTTTATAAATTTTGAAATCTTACATATAAATAAATAATAATTCAGTTAAAACATCTAGCAAAACATGCGACATAATATTTTAAGTTGCGGCGAGCAGACACGTGGCGCGGACCGGGCTCTTCATAGATTTCTGACGTGACCTCATTATAGGAGCCCTTCTATGGTTTTTTTTGTAGGAATGCTGTCGCTAGTTCATATATATATATGTATAGTACGGATACGTGAATACATTATATATGATATGATAAACATATATATCATATTAAGCATAATGTATAGCACGTACAATAATGTTGCGATGTAGCATCGAAACAGTTGCGACACAAAAAGCATTTGCACGCTTAATTCTTTCTACTGTACCGCTACTGCATCACAATCTTATAGATAAATAAAGTCGCGAGACTATATTTCTTTAGTTGCGCGTGCAAATGCTTTAATAATATATATCAAAGTCTGACTATATCGCCACTATAACACGCGCGACAGTGTCGCTACAAAAAGTTGCTAATGTGTCGCTTTGTTTCCGCATTGCTAATGCGACTACCAACCACATGTAGTAGCAGTCGCACATACAAGACGCGCCACTGAATCGCTACAAAAAGTCGGTACTCGATCACTTCGGTTGAGCTTAGTCAATGCAACTAACAAATACATGTAGTAGCAGTCGCACAAACAACACGCGCGACTGTATAGCTACAAAAAGTAGCTACTGTAGAGCTTCTGTTGCGCGTTGCAAATGCGACAACCAACCACATGTAGAAGCAGTCGCACATACATAACGAGCGACTGTATTACTAAAAAAAATCCGCTACTGTTCCACTTAGTAAGTGAAACAATCGACCATAATATGAATAAATGCCGTCGCACATGCGTCACGCGCGACTGTGTCGCTACAAAAAGTCGCCGTAGACACAATTTCTATTGTCACACTCGGAAATTTTTATATATATGGAATACTTTGGAAAAAAAAATCGCAAACAACACGTCAGCGTGCGGAGATTGACGCTCGCTTCGCTCCGGTGTAACATAAATAATACTACTATTACGTCAATGTATATAATATAACTATGTATCACTGCACGGTAATCAAGCTATTGTCCGTACGGCGGTCGCATATATCTCGAGAGCCGCGTTAACAAAAGCAAGCGTAGAATCTGGACATGTCGATTTTCCAATACGTGTCCAGCTGGCTTCTGTAATGAAATAAGGTTTTTTTTTATTCTTTCCAATATTGGATAGAAGCAGAATAATTGTCGTTAAGAAGTTTGTTTTTTGTAAGTCAACAGCTCCTGAGGATGCTCCGGCTTCGGATCGAAATTCTCCTGCTTTTCGCGGAGTATAGCAACTGAAGCTTCATTTTCATAATCTTACTAATACTATTTTATCCTTATTAATATTAAAAAAGCGCAAAAAGACGCGATAGCCAAGTGATTAAGACATCGTGTTTACTTTCGTTACTGTTTGCTTGAAGGGTTAAGGAAAACATCGTGAGGAAACCTACATGCCTGAGAGTTTTCCACGATGTTCTTAATGGCGTATAAAGTCCACCAATTCGCAATGGGCCAGCGTGGTGGACTACGGCCTATACTCTTCTCATTGTGGGAGGAGACTCGGGCCCTTAATATGATGAACGTGTTTGTCTGGTCGTTTGTCTCCTTCACGTCTTAACCAAACAACTCATCAACTTAATTTTTGGGATAGAGTTAATTGAAATGACCGTTCGTCCGATTCGTTAAAAACCGTTACAAATGCGGGCGAATAAGGCGGGCAAACGCTTTTAAGTAATAAATGATGTTGCAAAAAGTAGTGGAAAATCTGCTTAGGCCGTCAATTAGGTAATAATAAAAAAATAAAGCAAAAAAAATACTCACCATCAGGGGTCGTTGGGGTGCGGCGGGGAAGCGCCGCTACTGTCCTCCGACTGTAGTCCCTCGCCCAGCTCCGTGCCCACCTGTGGGCAAACCAACTGTTGTGGGTGGGTATTGAATAGAAGCAGGAGTTATCTTACAACTAACACAATCAACAGCGATCGGAATAGCTAGTGCCATTTCAATAATAATAAATGATTTATACGCTTCATTCGTACTCCACAAGAAGTTAAGAAAAAAAAAAACCGACACTTTAAGTACTATGTAGAAAAAGCCATATCGCTAAGTTGCGATATCTATAGAATTAGGAATATTAAAAAGACAACCAAAATGGTTATAAATTTAAAGTTCGAAATCTTAAACCCAACAACGGAGAAATTTTGAACATAATGACTAGGGTGGTTCGATTCCTAACTAGGGTAATTTGGAAATTTATAATTTCTGACTTTTCTCTTGTCTGGTCAGGTAGGTGGGTGGCTAGTAACCATCCTACCCACAAAGACATGCTGCCAAACAACTAAGCGTTGAACTAAGCGTTGAAGAGGGTATGGCTTATAAAGCCAACAAACAGGTCAGCCTGCTATAACCTTAGACTGCAGCACAATCTCATCTCAAAGCAAGCGTAGCTTATGTTATGGTATATAACTAAGACTGATGAATATAAAATGACAATGTGAGATGGTGATAACAAAAAAAGAACACCCGGCTATGTTTGTTCTCGTAGCTTTAGTTTACGCTTATGGGTATCGCCATCATCTCAATACTGTGTATCTATCTACTATGTGTATATACATAATAACTGCCATCTATGGGCCTACTTGGATAAAGATATTTTATTACTTCCGACTTCTGACTTTTATAAAAAGAATTTCACTCGCGCACGAAAGGGTTTGTGTCAATCTTTACACAAAAGGCAAAAAATCATGTTTGCATATGGCAGCCCCCTAAAATATCTACTGTATTCTGTTTTTAGTATTTCTGTATAGGTACGGAACCCTAAAAAAAGGAGTGAAAAAAGGGCACATGTGATAATAAAACATGCCCTTGCCTTGCCTTTGTTATTGACCTTGGCTTTAAAGAATATGATAACCAAGTCCTTTGGGACCTCGACATACCTTGAGCACGTCGTGCAGCGAGCTCATGCTGCCCAGGCTCAAGGGTGTGAGGCAGCGCTCCAACGCTGACCCGCTGCCCAGCGAACCGCCGCCGACAGACCTGTAACGCATCATCATTCAAACCTTCAACGTCTTACAGGCACGGCCTTCCTCATTTATGGTAGACGGTTTAGTGCACAGACCCATCGCTTCGCTCCAACAGAATTTGTGGGTAAAATACTGTATTTCAAAGCAAAACAATAGTTTAAAATGATAAAACAATCGTTTAATTCCTGGAAAAATAAATATGCCATATTGTTTTCATATTGAAGTCGAGTCATTTTGCATTTTTTACCATGCAGTATGCCACTTTGTACGTGTAATCTGTTAGTCGAACAAAAGAAGACTGGCGCGAAATTCATACCGTTTTTAAGTTTTCATACCCTTTTAGTTCGGACGTTTTTGAGCGCTGACTCGAAGTCCATTTCTTATTAGATTTCTTATAATTGAGATCTTTTTCATAAATTAACGGATACTATTCGCTGTTTTTGTTGTGAAACCGAAGTACACTAAATTCCTTTACCTTTACAGACTCTACATTGCTCACCCCGCGCTATTGTCAATTTTTTGCTCCTGCCACAACCACACATCTCTCAAACCAACTGTTACTAAGGTATACTTTGAAAACTAACACAAACCCTGACGACTAGTTTTATATAAATTTAATTACAAGTGGATCCGGTAGACGTTGCCCTGTTCGGTAAAGCAGCGCCATCTACCGGGTCCGATAGAATTTTTAAACCAAAATTTCGCCAAAATCGGTCCTGAACTGCTTAGGAGGAGCTGACAAACACACATACTGAAGAAATATTTATATTGGTATTTTTCCCATCTTTTTAACCTTCCCTAGACTTCCACGAGTATTACAAGGCATAAAATAGCCAAATCGGTCCAATTGGTCTTGATTTTTAGTGAGACTTACGAACAGCATTTCATTTTTATATATAAGGGTTATTAAAAATTCACAATCACCTTTCCATCGCCCTGTGCGTAGGCGGTGACGGAGGGGCTTCCGTTGGTGCATCTCGAGACCTGCCGCGCCATGATCCTGGAAGAAAAAAGACCAACGTTAGCATTTCAATCTTAAATCCTACTATCCTACTTAATATTATAAATGTGAAAGTGTGGATATTTGTTACTTAATCACGGAAAAACGGCTGAACGGATTTGGATGAAATTTGGCATGCATGTAGCCTTTGACATGAAAAAGACATAGATGACTTTTTCTCCCGATTCCTTAAGTAGTTCCCGTAGGAAAATTTAAAGTTGTTTACGAGCTAAGCCGCAGGCAGACAGCTTTGATATTTTGGTATGCAGGTCACCATGTGTGGAAAAGGACATGTACTTTCTATAAATAAATAAATATACTACGACAATACACACATCGCAATCTAGCCCCAAAGTAAGCCTAGCTTGTGTTATGGGTACTAAGATGACTTATGAATATTTTTATTAATAATATACATAAATATATAGCAATATACATATAAACACCCAGACACTGAAAAACATTCATGCTCATCACACAAACATTTTCCAGTAGTGGGAATCGAACCCACAGCCTTGGGTTCAGAAAGCAGGGTCGGACAACCCATAAACATCTTTAGCACCAGAGGGGTGCTGAAGATGTTTATGGGCGGCGGTGATCACTTATCATCAGGTGACCCACTTGCTCGTTTGCCCGCTATTAATATTTAAAAAAAATAAAAAAAATGTTCTACAAAGTGCAGCCCTGTGTACATTAACCCGAGGCGTAGGTGTTAAGCCACATGTGCCTGTAATTACACCACCAACCGCACCATCTTTAGAACGGAACACGGTACACTGCTTAGCGGCAGAAATAACCATGACAAAAGTACCTTCACGGACGAGCTTTGTCACAAAAAGCTTTAGTTATACATGACTACTACAATTGAAAACAGACTAGGCTTTTTAACGGAGAGTGCTCTAGACAGTTGTTTGTATGGAGACCACCATCATATCTGAACTCAAGCACTCGACACTGTGCAATCCCACCGTATGTTGACGATTCGTGCGGTAGTTTAATTCAACTTTGCTTGCGCGCCGGTACTCTCAATGAGTATACAAAGTAGTTGATTCGCTTTTTTATTAACTGTACGAATTTAGTTGTCCCCATATATTTAAATAATGTACGTATCAAAAATGCCATATATGTGCATATTTTAACACAGAAATATTTTGCCTACACATATAATAATAATAATAATAATAATAAACTTTATTCAGCTTCCACACATAAGTAAACTAATGAAAACTAATTACTAATTACATTAAAACTAAATATACACTATTTTACAAACTAAATGCCTTATCGAAAGGTGCTTCAGCTGAAAAGGCTGCTACCTCAGAATGCTGCTGCAGTATTTGACAACTGCAGCGCTGATTTTCAGGTATAGCCTTGATTGGCGTCACGGATTTGCCGGGAAAAGTTTTAAAAGAAGCAAAGTGAACTTGACAAGGAGAGGGAGTATACGGAAAAATAAAGTAAAATAATATATATATAAAATTATCAAACGATACAATAGAACCACCACCACATAAAAAGAAAATATATATATATATATCTATATATATACATATAAACAGATGTTACGCGTAAGCCCGACAACAAGCAATTAGTCTGAAAGATCCGGAATGTCTTTTTATTGATGAGTTTTTTGATTATCCAAAAATACCTTTTTAATGGCATTCTTGAACGAAATCATTGACTTCCTCATACGGGCTGGAGGTGGAAGGTCATTCCAGACCTTACAGGCAGAGTACTTGAAAGTACCACGAAAAGCAGCAGTTCTATGCCATGGCATTGAGATCCGAGGCGCAGACCTTGTGCTACGTTTTCCATTTTCGTGAGCCCATTTTATTTTTGAACGCAAATATGCTTGTTTGCCTGTGGACATTATGCCAAACAGCATAGTAGCTAAATGGAGTCTACGTCGAGACTCCATGTTTAGCATATTTGCGCTATTAATATAAGGGCTGACATGAGAAGGAGGAGCTATAGAAAAACAAAATCTGGCGCAGGCGTTTTGGACTCTTTGCACTAACTTTGCTGATCTGGCCAACACATACATGGCCCGTAATCAGTATCAGCATAGTTAAGTTTTGAGACGACTAGAGCTTCACATAACTGTATTCTAACGTCGGTGTTGAGGTATTGGCGCATTTTATATAGAACTTTTAACCTATATAAGCTGTTTTTGACTATATTTCTAATATGAGTTTCAAAGTGTAAGTTAGCGTCAAATATTACCCCTAAGTTTCTGGCCTCATAAACTATTTCCACTACGTCGTCTTTAATTTTTATTGAAATTTGCAATGTTTGATGGAGCGGACCATGTCTGCAGTGTACAGTGCGAAGAGTATAGGACTCAAGACTGATCCTTGAGGAACTCCTCTGAGTACTGGAGACGAGACAGAGGCCAACTTATTGCCATTAACTTGATTTATTTCGACAAATTGTTCCCGATTCTTAAAGTAGCTGTCAAACCATTTTACTGTGTTGTTAGTAAATCCGTAATAGGCCAACTTAGAAGTAATGAAGTATTTATTGAGTCGAAAGCCCTAGAAATGTCTAGTAGGACTAGTATAGTATATAGTAGTAGTAGTCTAGTAGGACTAGTATATAGTATAGTATATGATACAGCTTTTATGATACATACCGTTATAGGATCCGGTGGGATGAGATATCGTCAAAGGCGAAGTCCGTTTACTGCTATCTCGACTGCCGAACATCTGCTGAACGAAATATAAAGCATTAAGGCCACAATCTAGGTCTAATCCACTCAATATATTGTAATTTTTTTGGAACAATAAATTTTTCTTATAAAAATCCCACTGCTGGGCACAGGCCCACCACGCCGCTCTAATGGGGCTTGGTAGGCTTTCAACGACTATCATCACTAGTTAGGGATAATAACCGGGACGTAAGGCGTAACTCTCCGAGGCACGGGGGTAAGCATTGCCATTTTCCTAACTCCGTACTTGTACTAAGAATAATTTAATATAAATTCCAGCCTAGGACGCCGTAATCCATAGTTAAACATGCTTACTATTGGTCTCGTGGTGGACGAGGCAGCTTAGTAAAATAGTATTACAAACGCTACCCATATAATAAACTGGCGACTTCTTACATTCATATACCACACACTAATTTGTCCGGGTGATTGACTAACAGACATTACATGAATCTATATTTAGGTCTGGCTTGCGCAACGCTGCTGGCACCATTTAATAAGCCACACCATTACACTTTTTTTTAAGTGCGTTTAAGTTGGCAATAGACAAACCCCCATAACACTGACGGTGGTAAATTACCTGGTGGTGATGATCATGGTCAGCCGTCTCCACGGTGGTGGGAAGGTCTAGCAGCCGTTGGGATCGGATGCCGTCCCCGGGGCCCATGTGCGAGACGTGCGCGAAGTTCGTTGGTGCTGAGATCAACTTCGAGCGACGTTCCGATCTGAATACAAAAAAAATGCGCTAATTTATAATTTCATCCTCAGTCCATTAACGTCCCACTGCTGGACAAAGCTAAAGCTTGCTCTAAAGACTCTTATGCTACTCCGATGCTGATTGGTAGGCTTAAACTATACTACGATACATCGCCATTGGGGCTAGCCCAAAGTAAGCGTAGCTTGTGTAATGGGTACTAAGATGACTGATGAATAATAAACATAAATACTTATAATTTATGTTTGTTTGTCCTTCCTAAAAGTCCTATCTAAGCATAAGCATAAAGTTAGTTGAAAACATAGAGACTATAACATAGGCATACTTTTATTCCGAAAAAACAAACAGTTTCCACGGGATTTGCAAATAATCGTAAACAACAGCTTGTTAGATTAATAAAGACAACTTACAATCTGTTGTGAGCCTCTATCGCTTGGTGCGACTGTTCGCGAACTGAAAACCTCCGCTTGTTCGTGCCGTATGTAGTGTGGTCCAAGTTTAGCGGTCCCTCTGAAACATGTAACGAATTGTTAATTTTTGATTCGTTATTTGTTGGTCCTTCGAGCCGGATAAGCTTATTCCCAAGCGAATAACTGACACTGAGCCAACGGAGTAAGTAAATAAGTACTTACGTGTCAGCAAAGGTCTATATATGATATTTAATTTTTTGATCCTTCGAGCCGGATAAGCTCATTCCTATACGAATAACTACCACCGAACCAGCGGAGTAACTACTTACGTGCCAACAAATAGCAATATATAATTTGTAATTTCTTGGTCCTTCGAGCCGGATGAGCTTATTCTGATACGAATAACTGTCATTGAGCCAGCGGAGTAAGTAAATAAGTACTTACGTGATAACAAAGGTCGCAGGTAAACGAGGTAGGGCGCGGTGTCAGCGGAGAAGGGGAAGGCGGTGCCCGCGCCACCCACTAACACAATCCAGCCCGCTTCGTCGAGCGGACGAGCGTTCGCTGCAATACAAAAGTACCGATATAGAGTATAAGGTGTAGTTTATATATTTATACTCTTTATTTGTTGAACTAAACATGTTAAGAACATCTACAAAAATGAATTTTGAATTTGAGACACTTAAAGTTGATTGTACAATGCACCATTGTAACAACTAAGCCGCCAATCGCCTTTATTTTGGCATAGAGTTAGTGAAAAGGACAAAGAGTTGATATTAGAAAGCAAACAATATATTTATTTCATCGCAGTTTCAAGTATTACAAACCCATCAAAAAATGGATAGTGAAATGAGTGCTCATCAAAATCCATCCTATGTACATTTGCCTATTCGATCGCGCGAAAGTTTACTACTATTTGTATTCAATCGAAAAAGCGCCCTCTACAATACTCGGAGGAAACTCTTACGCGATTAAACAGGTATAATCTATATAATACGACGGACGATTGGCGCAGTGGGCAGCGACCCTGCTTTCTGAGCCAAGGCCGTGGGTTCGATTCCCACAACTGGACAATGTTTGTGTGATGAACATGAGTGTTTTTCAGTGCCTGGCTGTTTATCTATATATTATAAGTATTTATGTATATTATTCATATAATTATTCATCAGTCATCTAAGTACCCAAAACACAAGCTATGGTTAATTTGGGGTTAGGTGGCGATGTGTGTATTGTCGTAGTATATTTATTTATTTATTTATTTATTCATATTCTAACTCGTTTCATGGTGCGTACAATAAGACGAGTAAATTTAAAAAAATAATAAAAACAAACATTCATAAAGAAGACCTCTCTTTATTTAATTAGTTTTTATTTATTCTAATGCCTTTGTAATAGAAAATGTAGCACTAAGCATCAGAAATGTATGCTTAAAAATATATACATAAAAGGGCTATTTACTTACGCAAATTAATAGTCTGCACCCACTCTCCGGACTCAATGTCGTAGATGTCTATGTGCGACGTTGTAAATATCAAAAGGTGGGTGTCGTTGATAGCTGCGAAAACGAAAAAAGTGCAAGGTTTAGGTTTAAAGACATTTCCATTATCCAAATACAATAAACAGTTTCACTTAATGAGAAATTAGAATTAACATAAAGAAGTGGTAATATATTATATAGTTAGTGTGATACAAAACTAGCAGCTCAAACTAATAACAGCTTTTAGTAATAAAATAAAATAAGAGGTAAGATAAGCTAAAATGCTTTTTTAGCTTATTTATTGAAATTTGAAAGATTTCTCGTAAAAAAAATCTTTAGGTAGACTATTGTATAGTAGTGATCTCTCAACCTGTATTGTTTTACTGCCATACTTAAGTTCTAGTCTGGTATTTAGATGTGATTTTTAGTTTTAAAAATTTAAGATTACACTTATATAATCATCGAAAATATATGTATTTTTATTTTTGACTAGATAACGTTGCGCTGGAGGACAAATTTTTGTCTGCTTACGGCCATGGCTAATTCTACCGATTCAGATGCAAGCATTTTAGCGTTACAGTACGTTGCAACGCCGAATCATAGTAGCGGTACGGGTTAAATATAACTGCCATGCCCCTTAAAGATTAAATTAACTAAGGTGAGATTGCAGTCAAGGGCTAACTTGTAGTAATATATTAATAATGAGAAAAATTATTTATTTAGTAATTAGCCTCCAATAAAAAACTCAAGTAGTATCAACTTTTTCTTGTCAACCAATTGACGTCCACTATTGGAAATAGGCCTCATGTAGGGAGTTCCACCAACTTCTCTTGTGGGAGGTCTACCAACGCTGAGTGTTAAGCTTAAGTACTACGCTAGTATCTAAATTGATAGAAATTAACAAAAAAATATAAAAACGAAAAATTATTCACAGGTTTCGCCACACAAAGGTTATCTGGGGAGATCGCTTTACCGATAAGACCGCCTTTGCACACCTAAACTAGTTTTTTATTATTTTTTATTTTTATTTGTAAATGTGTTTCTCTTTATATTTTGTTTTTGTGTGTTCAATAAAAAATTTAATAATAATAAAAACCCATGCTAAATGAATGCTAACATTTTTAAGAATTGCTAATGTTAGAACCCGAAACAAAGTCTTGTCAGTAAGGATGCCGTCTTATTTCTAACAATGGCGTAAAAATCGTTTTTCTCTTGAGCAAACATGCCCGACCATTGTCCATTGACTTCTGTGTTTAGTTGTAGTGAAATGAAAACAAAAACAAATCACTCTATGGTAATACGTACCATGGTATACAGGGTGCGCGGTGTACATCAGTTCAGTATCTCGCGCCCGTAGACCCGCACGGTCTACGTAGAGTGCCAACGCACTGAAAACCAGCAACCAGTCCTGACCCGCTGGTCTTGCGCAAAGCGGCCTGGCCCCCGAATGTGCTAGGAACACCCCCACCTGGTTCTCTGGATGTACGAGCGCTGGGAACAGAAATCATCATCAAAAAAATAAATAAACAGCCTATAAAAGTTCACTGCTGCACAGTCGCGTGCAAAGAGGGTATGCACACCTAACCTAGTTTTTTATTACAAAGTTCTATTACAATAAAGTATTCAGCTGTTCTACTATAAGCAGTGGCGTGCATTGACGGCCGACTGGCGCAGTGAGCAGCGACCCTGCCTTCTGAGTCCAAGGCCGTGGGTTCGTTTCCCACAACTGGAAAATGCTTGTGTGATGAACATGAACGTTTTTCAGTGTATGAGTGTTTATATGTATATTATAAGTATTTAAGTGTGTTATTTTAACAAAAATAGCCATCAGCTATCTTAGTACCCATAACACAAGCTACGCTTACTTTGGGGCTATTGTAACGAATCTACCATACTCGCTAAATAAATAATATTTTTAAAGAACGTAATACCGAGAGAAAATCATAATTTTATTTCGTAACCAAATTCGATCAAACCTGGCTCAATAATTAAGTTTGGATATGTACTAAAACATGGCATTATAAAATAAATACATTTTAACAGTTTAGTTTTCAAGTATGCATTAGGCCCGCCTCGCCCTGCGACTACTATAAGGGGCGATGCGTTCGGACGCTCAGCACTCCGAAGCCGGTGTACTAGTATTGTGTCTATATGAAATGTAGTGCGGATGATGTGTAAAGGCATTGTGGAGGCAAACGTTTGAGAGATAAAATACGTACTACTGATAATTTGAACTTTTAAAGAAGTGAGTATGGAAATTACGATTTAGGAATAAATCGTTTTTCTCTTTCGCTGGTGTTGTGAACGGAGTGTTTTTTTGAAATAATGCAACCGAGCGATACTCTAATAGTTGAGTTAGAGTAATGCATCACACAGTGATGCTATGACGTGATGCAATAACGTGGTAAACCTAATATGATACTTAACGTGGTAAACCTTCTATGATTCTGTAACGTGGTAAACATAACATGAATGATTCTAATCTGTTGTTTTATGTTAGGCTTGGTTTTAGGCATGTGGCATACTAGTCGACTCACAATCGACTTGTTTCGGATAGGAGTCCACCGTTGCGCTGCGTGAGTTGGGGCTCGCAACTACCATTATTTCAATAAGAGATATTGGTACCATAAGGACTTCTTCCTGTATGTTATATAAAGTCAAGTGTATACATTTAAGAATAACTTATGTGGTACTTTTTTACTTTGTTGTTTAATAAAGTGAATTAAGTGGGTATGTTGAAATATTGTATGACAAAGTCAGTTCGAGTTAAGCTACCTAGCTAATACATATTGTTATTGCGAACTCTCTAGTTTTATTTATGTTCTTAAACATATTACTGTACTAAGAGGAAGGAGTGATACATAGTGAATCCACTATGCCGTTTAACGGAGATATGAAGGCCTGGAGTAGGGAGATGAAGTTGAATATGCTATGAAATATTGAATGACGAGGAGATGGAGACATGATGTTGATAATGGGATCTAGTAGTTATCTAGATCCTATTTTTATGCCATTTAAGGAAATCTAGTCTTGTGAACTCGTTGCTTCTGACGCTCCAAAAGTCTTTATGGAACAACAAGGTCGGGGTCTTAGCCTCTGGATGATCATGTGCCAGTATTATTTAACAAATTATGAAACCTTACGGAGAGATCATTGTTAGGGAACCAGTTGATTTAGTTACACAAGATTGCGATGTGTGTATTGTCGTAGTATATTTTTTATTTATTTATAGGGGTTTAAACCAGGGTAGGCATATAAAGCAGGAAGAACGGGTAAAATTGAAAAATTCTCCTTCCAGTAGGCAGTGCATTTATGCATCTATGAATTGCACGCCACTGACTATAAAGCTATAAAGGTATAAAGCTTAATACTTACAAACGGCAGGCGGGTGCGGATGCGGGTCGTGGTTGGGCCGCAACGTGTGTGCGACCAGACCGCCCCTATAGCCCAAGAGCAAGCGACCTCGTAGTAGTTGCACGCTGAGTACTGGCGCCGCGGCCCGCAGCTCCGCAATGCGGCAACGACGCGCCGCCGTGCGGGTTATCTCGTACACTATTACCACCCATGAGTTCTGCAAGCAAAAGTGTTTATTACGATCACCACAGAGTTGCGTGCAAAGGCATTGCATAAAGAAATAAGATGGCAATGGAAAAGTTCTTCTCCTTTATGAGATATAAATTTTTTTTAGGGTAGGCAGTACTTTCGTGCTTGTATGAAGTGCGCACCACTGTCGCCAATCCACGACCACCTGAGTACAATATAGTAGCACAGGCAGGAGACAAAAATTATATCCCCAGGGGATATAGCGATAGCCGTGCTTTAGGCGGTTGACACGTTAATTATATCCACTATCCACCGGTAATTTTACACATATATTGTTTTGATATTATTTCCACTTGTGCGCCAGTACTCAGAGATTTGATAATTGTCTCCTGCTCCGAGCGAAGATAGAAGGAGAAGAGCTAGCTTTCGTATGTTACTGTATATTTTGTATAGATCCTATCAAAAATATACAGTAATATTGATCAAAATGCCTTCGATATTAATAAGCCGAGTGAGGGTTCTGTAGGTTCTTAATTCTGTGTCTAAATACTGTCTCTTACCTGTCTCTTGCACACTACGGCAAAGCCATACGCTGAAGAGTGCAGTTCTCCGACCGCCACGTCCACCGCGCCTTTCGCTTCGCCCAGCTTAACACTCTCCGCCTCTGGGCACTCGAGCGCGCGGATCGGCACCAGGCGGACGTGTCTGCCTCTACCCGCGATTACCACTAGAATAAAATAAATTAAAATAAATTTAACAACGATATGTCCGATTTTATTTCTCGAAAGAAACTCAGCAGATTGCTCTTTTTTAACATAATTTTTAGTTTCCAATCTTTACAATTTTTCTAGCTTGTGAGAGAAGTTGAGTTGAGAGAGGTGTGTTCGAAGACTTTGGTCTTCGGGCAGTGCGTGCTGCCAGTGATGACTTACGGATCCGAAACGTGGTCGCTTACAATGGGCCTCATAAGAAGGCTCAGAATCACTCAGCGGGCGACGGAAAGAGCAATGTTTGGGAGTATCTCTACGCGATCAAATCAGAAGCGAGGAGATCCATAGAAGAACCAGAGTTACCGACATAGCTCAGCGAGTCGCAAAGTTGAAGTGGAAATGAGCGGGGCACGTAGCTCGGAGAACCGATGGACGTTGGAGTTTCCAAGGTGTTGGAATGGCGAGCCCGCACAGGTAAACGCAGCGTGCAGCCCCCAACGAGGTGGACAGACGACATCGAACGAGTCGCTGGGAGCCGCTGGAAACAACCGGCCTGGGACCGTGGATTTTGGAACTCTCTACAAAAGACCAGCAGTCAGTGGCGTGCACAGGGTCTTCGGCCAGGGTATGCATAAAGCAGATATATAGCATATAAAATAATTTGGGTATGCAGTGCTTTTGTGCATGTATGAAGTGCACGCCACTGCCAGCAGTGGACCTCAATCGGTTGAAGTGATGATGATGATGCGCTTTGCTTCTTCTTAGACCAGGACGCGTTTGGAACCCTCGTAGCTTTAGTTTTAAGTTTACGAATGTGGTTATCGCCATCATCTCACTACCGTGTAATTCTCATATACGCATCAAAAGTGCCATCTATGGGCCTACTTGAATGAATATATTTTTGGCTTTGACTCTGATGATGAAAGGGCGTCACCCACCCAGCAACTGCTCGGACGGCACGTAGCGCAGGCGGTGCACGGGCGCGATGGCACGGCGCGGCACTATCTCGGCACGCTCAAGGTCGAGTAGCGCCAGTCCGAACTCGCCGCCCACGCACACGCGCGTCGCCTCCACAACGCATGCGCACTGCGCGCCGCGCACCGCCGCCGCGCCGCTCGCGTCCGCCAGCACCGCCGTGCTGTACACCTGCGGACATTATTTCGAATTTATACTTCTTTAGCAGTTTGAGGAAAAAAAAAACAATGAATAATTGTTTGTTAAGTCAAACAAACAATTATTCATTGTAAAGTCAACATCTCCTGAGGTTGCTCCGGTTTGGGAGCGAAACGTGCGTAGAGGGTACATTGCCGAAGATCTGTTTGGTGTGGAGTATAAGTATTGAAGTAATTATAAATTACACCACACAGATTCTCCTGCTTTTCGCGGAGTATAGCAAATTAAGCTTAATTTTGATAATATATCATGGATTTCCGCAAACTCCTGCTTCTATACAATATTTAAAAACTTGGTGTTTTTTTTTTTAATTTATTATTTATTTTTCAGATGAAAATTGTAACAAACATTTTCCAACATAATTAGCCATCCAATCAGAAACTATCCGTTTATGGTGAGGATGGCGGGTTCGCATGTGAATATTTCAACTACTTAATCTTAGTTTTCCCAACAAACGTAGAATAAGGCGTTAGATAAAATTTTTGAAAAGATTGTTATATTGTTACACCAAAAAAGTATAATTTCTAACGCGTGTACATAAGTACACTCACGTTTCTTTTTTCTTTAATGCTTACAGACAAGCGCTTGACTGCAATCACACCTGATGGCAAGTGATGATGCAGCCAGCGGGATAACCTGTTAGGCAGTTATATTTAACCCCTAATTAAGTATATACAAAAATGTTATGTTGGTTTGTGTACGCTTCAAAAACTCAAAAAGTTCCGCACCGATCGAGCTGAAATTTCAGCATGATGTATAATCCGCATCAAGGATTGTTTTTATCTATTTTTTGCATCAGTGACATATCCGCGACCGCGAAACTACAGTTTCTTTTTAACGATCGATGTACTGTACGGTCACTGGGAGCGCGCCATCTGCCGAAAGCGAGAAAAACACTCGCTGACATATGTAATGTATTCTTTGTTTTGCTTCTCATTTCTCAACCATTCCATGCAAATGTGCCACAGCGAAGCGTTGCGGGGTACAACTAGTTAAGTATATTAACTTTATTCGTAACCTCGATACGATATTGAAAAATTGACGCAACAGATTTTTAAATCAATAGGGGGAAGTCAATAGGTCGCGTAGAAAAAAAAATATCTTTTAAGGTTTTATAGTTTTTTATGAAAAAAAAAAAAATTATAAAGATTAATAGCATAACTCACACATTTGTCTGGCAAATTGTTCCTCTTCAGTATCCTATGCAGTTCGCTTAGAGCCACTACCCACTTCGTCTTCTCCGATTCCGATTCCGCCAGCATGAGTGTGTGGTACCTCTTGCCACCTTCTAGTTGTGATGTTGATATCTGTATCGAAAAAAGTAAACGATTAGAAGTGACAACGTCTTAGAAATCCATGAACGCCGGCCGCACGCATAACACAAGCTTTGCTTACTTTCGGGCTAGATGGCGATGTGGGTATTGTCGTAGTATATTAAGAAAAAAAAAAATATCCCCCTTTAACCGACTTTACAGACAACAATTTTTTTTTCTTTTTGTATTGTTGTTATTGTTTTAAAAAATTTATAAATTATTGAATTCATTTATTAATTCTACAAATTCTCACCCTAAATATACAAGGTATGTCCCGTTTGCTTGCGTGTATGACATCGGAGTCCTTGACAGAGGTGACGCTGAACTCAGGGTCCCGCATATCCAAAACTTGACTGACACACACTGATGGTAGGGCATTTCTGAAAACAAAAGTTTATTAAGTTTATCTGCTTACATTTTCTGCTGAATATTTTCCTACACTAGCTGTCGCCCCCTATATTACTCTCCGTTCATTCAACTAACTCAATGCCAAAAACCAACTTTATTGGTTGCTTAGTTAATGCGTGAAACAAAGACAAACAAACATACTTTCGAATTTATAATATTAGCAAGGATTCATTACTACTAGTTTTGATCGACTCTAGAGTCGCAGTGCGATGTTAAATACCTTTTTCAAGAATTAAGGCTCTCAAATGGAAAAATATTTTCCAAATCCGATAGGTAGCCTCTTCGGTATACTCTTTAGCTTTGATATAGTCCCGATTTCCTTATTGGATAGAAGCAGGCGTTACTTTGCGGAAATCCATGATATATTATGAAAATTAAGCTTAATTTGCTATACTCAGTGAAAAGCAGGAGAATCTGTACGGTGTTATTTATAATTTCTTCCATCCTTATACTACCACCAATCAAATAGATCGTCGGCAATGTACCCTCTACGCACGTTTCGCTCCGAAATCGGAGCATCCTCAGGAGATGTTGACTATACAATGAATAATTGCTAAGTCTAATTAACAACAAACTTAACTTAAATTATAAATAATTTACACCATACAGATTCTCCTGCTTTTCGCGGAGGATAGCAAATTAAGTTTAATTTTCATAATATATCCCGATTTCCTTAAATTATTTCAAACGCGATAACAAAGCAAAAAACTTTCTATCCTTAAGTTAGCCGCGTACCTGCACTAGTCTACTGATTACCTTGTAATTAAAAAAAAAAACCCCAACAACGTCGTCATATTCAACGCTGGGCCCCTGCTAGATTGATTTTTTTCCAGGTCTTTTGCCACTTGTGTCCAGCGGTTTACGGTTTTATTTCTTCTAAACACCAAATTTCAAATTCATATAATGAATAGATTTTAAAATAATGACAGTGTATAGTCAGTACATATTTGAAAATTTAATATACGTTCATAAAAACATTTCTAAATTTAAGAAAAAATGTGACTGCAATAATTTAAACATTAGAAGTAAGAATAAACTTACAGTGCAATATACTAGGTTACATAAAATTCATAATTCGTTTAAAGGAAATTGCATACAATTCTACAATAAACTACCAATTGTCATCTTGGAGATGTCTCTTAAAAAGTTCAAAGTTTGTATTAAACGTAAGCTTATAGAAAAGCCCTATTATAATATAAAGGACTACGTAAACGATAAAAAAGCTTGGGTGTAAATTATTGCTCTAACCAGGTTGCTCTTCTAATAATTTAAAATGACATTGTGAGATGGTGATAACAAAAAAAAAAAAACACCTGGCTAAGTTTGTTGTGGGCTTCTTCTTAGACCAGGACGCGTTTGGAACCCTCGTAGCTTTAGTTTTAAGTTTACGAATATGGTTATCGCCATCATCTCACTACCGTGTGGTTCTTATGTACGCATCAAAAGTGCCACCTGTGGGCCTACTTGAATAAAGATATTTTTGACTTTGACTTTGACATATTCAAGGCACGTACGAAGCGTTCATACACATATGTTAACATAATTGTAGGGGGTGGTGATAACTTTGTTCGCCAACTTAAACCTAAAGCTACGAGGGTTCCAAACGCGCCCTGATCTAAGAAGAGCTACACACAGTCAATTTATTTTAAGCTATGAAGCTAGAGCAATTCACACCCAAGCTTTTTTATCGTTTAAGTAATCCTTAATATTATAATAGGATTTTTCTGTTCACCTGTTCCAACGTGTATTTCATATAAATGACGGACAGTTTCCGCCACGTGTGTTTCCTACCACGTATTATTTGAGTACATTCAAGGCTAGAGTGAATAGGCTTTTTCTAGGCAAGCGTGTTCCAACCTAGACGGCCGATTGGCGCAGTTTGCAGCGACCTTGCTTTCTGAGCCGAAGGCCGTGGGTTCGATTCCCACAACTGGAAAATGTTTGTGTGATGAGCATGAATGTTTGCCAGTGTCTGGGTGTTTATATGTATATTCTAATTATTTATGTATATTAGTCATAAAGATATTCATCAGTCATCTTAGTACCCATAACACAAGCTACGCTTACTTTGGGGCTAGGTGGCGATGTGTGTATTGTCGTAGTATATTTATATTTATTTATTTAACCTAGACCTCATTGCTTTCTAACGGGCATGATTGTCGTCAAGCGCTGGCCCATCGTTAATATAAAAAAAAAAAAAAACAGACCAGGTGAATCATCGCCTGTAAACAAAACGTGTCACCCTACGCCCATCAACTTTAGGAGTAGATGTTAAGCCCCCATGTACCTGTAACACCGGAAACCACGCCCTTCAGAGCGGAATACAGAAATGCTGCTTGGCGGCAGAAATATGCATGGGGGTAGACTTCTGTCACAAAATGCTCTACTTCTGCTAAGATAATCCGGTTCATTCTAGAACTCCTGGACTCCAAGCCCCATCAACGTTAAGAGATAGAGTGATTAGCTCACCTATCTTGCGATATGTCGTAGAGGAACAATTTGAAATCGCACACGACGACGAACTGTCGCATCCAGCCTTTCTTCACCCCGCCCGGTTTTGGTACCTGAAAAAAAATTCACAAACGGTTTAGATTCACACACACACTCACACATGTTGTGACATTTATCTAGAAACACACGCGCGCGGTAAAAATACAAGTGGCAGTTCAAGCTTAATTTAGTTATAACTGGTCACACTTTCAAATCTCCAGCATTTACAATAGTATGGAATACAATAAAAGTTTTCGGTCCTTCGAGCCGGATAAACGACATACCTTGACGTAGCCCTCGTAGGCTGTGCCCTGTCCCCGCGCGGGGTCTATGCCGAGCGGGCGGCGAGATCGCTCGGGGGGCAGGGGACAACGCGGCGCCACCCGTCCGCAACAACGCGTGTGCACAGCCAACCCGCACGTCTCGCACACAACGCCTTGACGCGTTAGACCAATCTGAGAAGAAAATAGAGCCGGCACTGAGTCTCTTGCTGTTTCTTCTCAATAAGAAAACCGTTCAGAACTAATACTAAATTATGTGCCTTTGAATTAACATGTTTCTATAATAATAATAATAATATTTCTCTCTTATAAATTTTTAATAGTGTTTTTTGTTTTTGTAAGCATTGTTAAGAATTTAAAAAAGAAATGAAAATCAATAAATAATTATAATAATCATTTATTTGCAAAAACTTTGTACAATATCAAGGTATTGGTAAACAATATAGTTAGTTTAGAGAGCATAACATTCTACAAAATTAATAGTGTGCAAATTTGGTTCATGAATATTAAAAAATTAAAAAGATCAACCTTAATTAAATGTCAAATTAAATTAAAGTAAACACTACAAACACATGATAAAATTAAAAATGACAGTAAATTAATACATGAATAACCAAATCGAAATAAATGTTCCATAATTTATATTTAAAATTATTTAGTTTATAAAAAAAATTCTTTTACATCATAATAACATTTTTCGAGAAGCATTTTCCTTAATTTATTCTTGAGCATATTAAGATTCATGTTTTCGAAATCTGTGGGTAGTTTATTATATATTTTCTCAGCCATTCTTTACAATATTTAACTTTTGTTTACCTTCCTTTTAATATAATTTGTTAAGTCTATATATATAAAAATGTTATGTTGGTTTGTGTACGCTTTTCTGCACCGATCGAGCTAAAATTTTAGCATGACATATAATACGCATCAAGGATTGTTTTTATCTATTTTTCTCAATCATTCAATCACAAGCGACAGGGTACAGCTAGTTTATTATAAATTTTAAAAGAAGTGCGGAGTCTTCCGACACGATAATATACTACTCTTAATAGAAGGCGTCAGCGACATTTTTTTGCACTTTGCTTCTTATCGAAATAAACTATTTTTATTTTTTATTTATTTTTCATGCAACTTTTAAAACGAGTACAAACTTACCATAAGCGACGTGCAGTGGTTACACTTGGTGGGACTGCTGAACGTCCTCACTAAGAACTGGTGAACTTTCTGTTTGCCGGGGACAGCGGGTCCTAGGGTAGGATCTTGTAGGGAATACTGTAACAAAATTATTTCATTATGTAACATAATGTTTTGGTAGCGATTTCCGCAAGCATTAATCAGTCGACGCATATGCACCAGTTTTGAGGCTTTGCTAGTAGCTAAGAAAACTTTTATACCCGTTTTCAATGAACCTAAGAAACGCTTAAATCGGATGCCCACTGATTTACTTGACTGAGACCTGTTAAATTTTTTGTCAAATTAAGTTCACATGACGCTTTTTCAATGCTATGTGCACTAGTAATTGACGTGCATATCAGTCCATGTTTTTGTATTTGTGCTATATTTAAAAACGTTTAATATGCATGTTGTTTGTGCTCTTAATAAATAAATAAATAAATCTTTATATTCCTTATAAAATAAAATTTTATCTTGCGTGGGTAGTAGACACATGGAAAGACAGATGCAGTACTTTTGAACCCTATACATATGATACGACAAAAACTTACTGTAGACATCTCGCTGGGGGAGCTCTTGCATGAAATCGGCGAAGCGGCGCGTCCTTCCATTTCGTCCTGCGACTCCGCTGAGCCGCTCAGAGCAGTCGACTGTTGCGAACCGTACATCATCTGGCAGATTGAACAAAAGTGTGAAGTCGGGCAATCGAACGATCTTTTGCGAGTATCGAAACTTAAGACTCGCTTCAGCATTCAGAAACACTATAAATCGATTACACTATTCCACTTTTTTAATGAAGTCATAAAACAACTTAATAAACATTATAAAATTAAACTTCCCAAGGTTACAATACAATATTAGCACACAAACAATACAATAGTAGCATAATAAAATGTTAATCAAAATTAGTATTGTGAAAAAAAAATACTTAAAAAAATAATTAATATGTATCATAAATAAATGAAAGTAGGCTTCTGGGCATTATTTGTCATGATTTATGACGTTCTCTAGTACCTTACTAGTGTCGCTTAAAACATAATTTAGAAGTTTATATTATAAGCTGAAGTGGCAATGGCACGCACATAGCTCGGAGAACCGATGGACGTTGGGTTCTTAAGGTGCTGGAATGGCGACCCCGCACCGGTAAACGCAGCGTAGGCCCCCAACGAGGTGGACAGATGACATCAGGCGAGTCGCTGGGAGCCGCTGGAGGCAAACGGCCCGGGACCGTGTATTGTGGAACTCCCTACAAAAGACCTATGTCCAGCAGTGGACGTCCATTGGTAGAGGTGATGATGATGACGACGATTGTAATTGACGAACAAAAGAGCCTGAGGTTTAAGAGGTAAACGAAAGCCTTTAGACAGAGCATTGAACTTTGTTAAGCAAGGAGTTGGGAGATGTGACTTTCCAGCCCTGGACATGACGTTTAATAATAATCTGCTGCTGAGTTTCTTGCCGGCTTCATCTCGGTAGAATCTGCCTTCCGAACCGGTGGTAGAGTCACCACACACAGACAGACTTGACGTTTCAAAAGGGCTTATTTCAGGCCTACTTGAAATAAATGAATTTTGAACTTTGAATCGTCTAAACCCGCCAGCCCGTATTAAGCAGCGTGATGGAATCTGTTAAACCAGGAGTTGGGAGATATCACTTTCCGCAACTGGACATGACGTGTAATGATAATCGTCAACACCGCCAGCCCGTATTAGAGCAGCGTGGTGGACTTTGTTAAGCCAGGAGTTGGGAGATATCACGTTCCACACATGGACATAACGTGTAATAATAATCGTCAAAACCCACCAGTCCGTATTAGAGTAGCGTGGTGGGTTTATGCTCTACAACTCTACTATGAGAACCGGCCCGAGTCCAGCACTGGGAAACGTCTTGGGACGTTAATACGATTAAACTGAATAGATACTAATACTGAGTCACACAATAATGCCCAATAGCCTATTAAAAAAATGATGCAAAAAAAAACAATACCTTTGCATTGCAACAATGCTGAACGTTTCTGTAACGGTACTGCGGCGACATCTGTACGTGAATAAGCGACAACAAAACATTAGCTGAACAAGAACAAGCAAAAAATAAAATAATAACAATGAAAAACTAACCAAATAATGATTTCTAATAATATTTCAGATAGTAAAAAAAAAAACAAATTTCCTTTCGATAATTCCACAATTCAATTTTCACAACCGTAAGCTAAGTTAAACTAGATAAAAAAATAGTGCTATCTTTCTCACACCGCTATCAGTGGAAAAGGACAGCATTACAAAGACTCCAGTGCAAACGACTAATATATCTTATGATATACAAGGAGCATTCCAGTTCAATTTGCTTATCCACGACAACTGGACAAATCTGTGTTAAAACTTAACAATTATTCATTGTAAAGTCAACATCTCCTGAGGATGCTCCGGTCCGGAAACGTGCGTAGAGGGTATATTGCCGAAGATCTGTTTGGTGTGGAGTATAAGGATTGAAGAAATCATAAATTACACCACTCAGATTCTCCTGCTTTTCGCGGAGTATAGCAAACTAAGCTTAATTTTGATAATATATGATGGATTTCCGCAAAGTAACGCCTGCTTCTATCCAAATCTGTGTGATGCTAAGTATATGTGTTATACACAAATAATGCATATGAAAACACATTCAAATATGTACCTATACACGATTCATTAAAAGAAGTATAAGAAACCAAATATACAGGTAAATGTATGACGCAAAGTGGTAATAGCCAAGGGGTTTAAGTTTTAATTGCTTAAACGGTGTAGGAAAATCATCGTGAGGAAACCTGCATGCCTGAGAGTTTTCATAACAGACTCAAAAAAACCATTCCAGACCTCAACAAACGTCGGAACAAACTAAGGACGGTAGTAAGCATGATAACAGAGCATTGCAAATTAAACAAACACCGTTTCATTTTATGTATAACCGATAGTCTTAGTATATAATAGAATATATGTACTATACGTAGTAGACTTGTCGCGATTTCAAATAAATTCTATTTTTTTTTTTTTTTTTTTATTTGATTTTATTTTTAATAAAAATGTAATAAACAGTCATTTTTTTTGGATCAAATTTGTAATGCTTTATCTTTTCAGTACGCTATATCTTCTTTTTTTTTTTTATTGGTCAACTTAAGAGTCAAACTAATTACGACAACTAGGTCACTCACCTCATCTCAAACCACACAGAGTTTATGTGACAAGGTATAGATTATTGATTAATGATATTCATTTTAGAAAAAAAAAAATTTTTTTTATTGGTGTCGTAATCTATATCGGATTTTATGCATATAACTTAAAAAAAACAGTTTTAACGTTTCAAATATGCGTCCTGTGACGGCTCACACATTTTTTTCAAGCAAGCAGTCAAGTAAACAGATCAACACGTCGTGTGGCATTCAAGAAACATGTTCTACAACAAAAAGTGAAATGTTTTTATTTAATAAAACAACGTACACGTAACACAATATGCCGTCGAATTAAATACCCCACATCATCTGAGTAGTACTTCTAGTCAGAAAACGGTAATACTCCAAAATCGTAGTCTAATGTATAACAATATTAGATGACACAGATTTGTCTGTATGTCGCGTTTAAGTAATAATAGCAAATTGATCTAAGAACATTATTTATATAAAGATTATTAATTAATTAAGTAACGGCTGCATCTATGCAACAATTATTATTTACAATGAGCCAGTCACCCCTTGTGTTAGTATACAATAGCTGCACATAAAAACAAACATACAATCATAACAAAATTACAATATTGACGAATGAAATATCGAGTATTTCATTTATCAATATTATACAGATCAGGAATTTAGCGTTTTTCCGTCGAAATAAATATAATCAAATTAATGGAAAAAGAGCAAGAGTTTTAGCATCTATAAACGATAGTTTATTAAAATGTGCCCGCTGTGTGTGTGCGTTTGAGTATGGGTTTATCGGGTGTGCGTGTGTGATGTTTTAGCGATTGTGTATGTGTTTGTGAATTCGTGGGTATGGGTGTTAGAGTGGATAGAGGTGGGTGTGTGTGTGTGTGTGTTTGTGTGTGCGCGTATGTGTGTGGGTGTGTGCAAGTGCGTATGTATGTGTGTGATAGTGGATTGGTGTGTGTAAGTGTTCGGGGCTGTGTGTGTAGAACAATACCTTCTGTTCGTTGTTCATAGAAGCCACATTGTCGTAATGGCGTTCCGTAGGCGCTTCCTTCAAGAACTGCTCCAAATAACTCATCTGCGATGGCGGACGGTCCAAAACTGAAAAATATAAAAAAAAAATGAAACCTTTCTCCGCCATAGCATGACAGTAAGATGAGCTTTATGAATAGATAAGAATCGCGTAACTAATAGTTATCCGAGTCATGTATAGTCAGTCCATTTTTTACTTATCTGTCTTGGAATGAAACAATGAGTTTAATACTTTTAAGTATAAAGTATAATTTAAAAATAAAAATAAAAACAAGTGGGTAAAAAGTCTTCTCCTTGCTTTCACCCTACGTTATTTGAGGCCAGTATTGGGCTGTTGTTGTGACTGTTTTTGTTCAAAGCGTAAGGTCCCATTATAATGACATAATCATTCAGTCTTCCTGATCATCCTTACCCTTTCGGAAATGTTTGTATTTGCATCGGATGCCTTGCAATTAGGAAGCCTTATCCATGACATATTAAAAAATAAATAAAAAATATTGCTATTTTTAAAACAATTTTGCGAATAGATTTAAGTTATAAGACAGGCAAGAAAAAAATGGACTTTACATAAACACAGTTTTACTAAAGATTTAAAGGTCGCGGTACCTAAACGTTGTCTATTGCGAAGTCAAAATATATTGTAAATACATGAAAAATAATAAAAGAGGATACAAAATATATACAGGATAAAAAAAAACACATAAACCAACCCCATCCGAAACCACAACAAAACGTCACTAAAACAAAATTAACGTGGGAATTAATACGCAATAATAGCTTAATGAGTAAAGACGGGTGTAAGGAAATAAAATAGTGTCTATAAAACCAAAGTATCGATTTAGCATATTTTTAAGCTACATTATGAAATCCAGAAACATAGCCTACTAATAATTTACCCGTTGTAGTAAAGTCAAACTTAACCTAAGTAATCGCACGTGTAACTAAAGTTGTATCCACTTAGTTGAGAACTTAAACCCAATTTTCTAACAGGTAATTTTGACGTACCCATTTAGTTTTCATAACATTTCGCCTTTTTACAGGTATTTTCCGAATGGTATCAGCGAACGAAATCTATTAGCCGGTTTAACTATTCTAGTGTAAGGGTTCACTGGGTTGACTGACCGCGCGTGTTCGATTTCGCACCAAACAGAACAGCGGGCAGCGGACGGGGTGCATTCTCTGTCTAAGTTTATTTGACCCCGATTAAGCGTGCAAATTGAAGAGCGGATTGATATCAAACGAAACGTAAATGACGAGAACATTTTGTAAACCAAATATTAAACGCGGAACAAACCACGCCATTGACCAGCGTAGTAGACACATATTTTATCTACTTTGGTTTGCCCTTCAATGCAATCTTACCTGTTGGTAAGTGATGACTTTTGATGTAAGACGGTTACGGACTAGCCTGTTAGGGCTATGCAGTTATATTAAACATGTACCCCTCTTCGGTGTCCACGCAACATAATATCATAAAGCTTGTGCCGCTTAGCGGCACGTCTTTATCGGTAAGGTGGTAACTAGCTACGAGCCAAGTCATCTACCCACTAGACCAGAGAAGTTTCAGGAATTAAATTTAATTCCAAAGGGATCGCAGCCGAAGCCACCAACTTATGACACGACTGCGCTCACCGCTGCGCCAAGAAGTTTGTGGTACACATAACAAAATATAAAGCTTATTCTTACACCCGACTTTACGTTACATTTTAGTGTACAAACTAGGAACTAAAACATGCACAGGACGTTTACAATCGACCGTAGACAAACTAAACCCGTCTCCCACACATTGAACGGGTAACTCCCGCACAACGACATAAATACTCCGCCTTTTATACCACACTTATATCATAAATATTTGGATGTCACTAATTTCATCTGTAATATAGAAAAAAATAAAGACGGAGCATATTCATTAAATATTTTTATATGGTGCAATAATGTTCTGAATAATAAAAAAGGAATAAAATAAAATGAACAGTTTGCCTGATCGATTTCGGAAACGGTGGTCTCTAGAGAGAAATTCCGACTACGCGAAAGATGGTGGACTAGTTTTTGCACAAACACTGGTGCACTCTCTACTCTCTCACCCTCATAGGCCGATGGGACGGCAGCTCCAAAAATTAATGTGCTCCCGAGGCACGGGGGTGAAATTTGGAGCGGTGACAGCTCATTTGGTAGGAGCACGTGTTCACTTTCTGGGGGGGGTATGGGGCGAGTTCGAATCCCACCTCTAGCTTTCTAAGTTATTTGCGTTTTAGATAATTAAAATATCACTTGCTTCAACGGTGAAGGAAAACATCGCGAGGAAATCTGTATGCCTGTGAGTTCTCGATAATGTTCTCAAAGGTGGTGGTGGTTTGGAGTCAACCAATCCGCACTGGGCCAGAGTGGTGGACTACGGCCTTAACTCCTTCTCATTGTGGGAGGAGACCCGTGCTCTGTAGTGGGCCGGTAATGGGTTGATATGACGACTAATAATTTCTATCAAGAGATCTTGATAGAAAAACCTGATACTATTTATTTACTAGCCCGTTCCATGGATCGGACCCAAGACGCTGCGATCTGCATTCAAACATGCTCACCATTAGACCAAAGAGACAGATATTTAAACCCGACATATATAGTAGAAATCATAACCTAACAATTGTATTTTTTTAAAGTAATTAAGACGTTGATGTTCGTTGTGCGAATGTTACATCGTTTACAAAAAAAAAAAAAAAAAGGTATGGTTGACAAA